>NC_065581.1:18694500-18995166 GCF_024542745.1 Macaca thibetana thibetana | reverse complement strand
CATTGAGTCTGAAAAATACACACTTCTCTTGCCCATGTTTATTAATCAGTTGCTATTTTATGCCTGTCCTTGTCCACCTTATTACGCTCAACGTTGCCCTAGGCCATATTGAGAAGGAGGCAGTTAGTCTTTGTCCTTTGCTCTCTGCATCTTTGGTTATGTAGTCTTTTACTTATTTTAAAAGTCTTCTCCTAATTTCCTTTTCAGGGGTGTATGTTTTCCTGAGTCTCTGTCGATTTATATCCTTATTCACACTAGGTTATGATTGACATCATATATCACATTTCCTAGGAGTATTTGCATCTTAAAATACCTTTCCTAGAGAGGGCAACGCTCACCTGAAGAAGTCATATCTCCAGTTGTGTAATTTTAGATGCTGCAGAAGCTGGATGGACGTCATTTCAGGGCAAAGGGATTCCTAGTAGCCCTCAAATCATATTCAGAAGGAAGCTATTCACTATAGATCTTGTAATTATTAGCCCTAATGATTCTCCTCCTCTTGTCACTGAACTAAGTGAGATTTATTCCTTTCTGTAGCAAACAAACATTTACCAGCCACTGCTAATGTAGTTGGCCCCGGGAGCTCAAGTGAACAGGAAACATATTCATACTATTTAAGTTGCCTTCCTGGTTTTCTACATCCAAGTTCTGGAAACTTTTGCTTCTTTTTGACAGCTTTCCAGAGGAACAGTCAAAGCCTTTAAGGACTTATGGATTGCCTCTTTCACATTCTTTCCCAGCAATTAGCAGAGAAACCTGACCGTGGCATTCCTATGATGAAAATTGTTCAACGGCACCCATATCCTACAAAATAAAAGCTTAACGCCTTAGCACAGAGCATAAGACTTTCCTTACTGCCCAGCCTCCTGTTCTCCTAAATAATTCGTCTTCCCAAGCCTGCTGCCTCCTTTCTTAAAGCCCGTACATATACTGGTGCTATAGTAACACTCAAATTCTCAAAGGCCCAGGAACAGGTATATTTTCTTGGGTCTCTATGCATTCTCCTAGGCTGTTTCCTCTCAAAATGCCCACTGCCTGGTAAAATCTTCTTAATGCTTTAAGTCTCAAGAATGCTTCCATTCACTTAACATACAGTCTCAAAAACCCACGTGTCTATTATAGCACTAAGTAGATCACGTTGTAGCTATTTGCTTGTCTGTCCAACTGTTTACAAGATGGTAATCTTCTTGGGTTTTATGATTCTGTATTCTCAGTACCTAGCACAAAGCCTGGCACATAGCTAATATTAAAAACTTAAATGACAGGCCAGGAGTGGTGGCTCACGCCTGTAATCCTAGCACTTTGGGAGGCCGAGGTAGGCAGATCACCCGAGGTCAGGAGTTCGAGACCAGCCTGACCAACATGGAGAAACCCCTTGTCTACTAAAAATACAAAATAAGCTGGGTGTGGTGGTGCATGCCTGTAATCCCAGCTACTCAGGAGGCTGAGTCAGGAGAATCGCTTGGACCTGGGAGGAGGAGTTTGCGGTGAGCCAAGACTGTGCCATTGCACTCCAGCCTGGGCAACAAGAGTGAAACTCCATCTCACAAAAACAAAAACAAAAAAATTTAAATGATGAACTATCATATGAACAAAATTAAAACTCTGAAAATACTACATGGCTACTTTTATTTCATAAGTGGAATGAGAACTTCCCTTTTAGAACATTATAATGCAAGTTAACAAACTACAGCCTGTGGCCAAACCTGGCCACCACTTATTTTTGTAAATAAAATTTTATTGAAGTACAACCATACACATTTATTTATGTATGGTCGGTGGCTGCTTTTGCACTACCACATGCAACGGAGACCCTATGGGCCACAAAGCTTAAACTCTTTACTAGTTGTATTATTGGATCCTTCCAAAAGTTTGCCAACAGCTGCCTTTGGGGAGAGAGAAAAAAAGGGAGCTAACGAGTTGAGTTGTATCTACAATGAAGGAAAAAAAGAAGGACTCAGGAGAAGAAATAAGCAATAAAGTGTGGTGACATCCTTCAATTTGCTCTGAAGGGAGGTCCAATTTTCAAGTGCCCTCACAGACTCGAAGCATAGGACTCCTGAGCACAGACAGGAAAAGTGAAAATGAATTTGCCACAGGAGCCTGGAACACAAGGGTGTTGTTGTCAACTATTTACCGAGGCAGAGAGAAGGGCAAAGTCGATCCCAAGAAGTTAGTAAAAGCACTAATGCCTAATAATAACTGCAGCAGAGAGCTTTTTAGGTGCCCCATTAAAGAGAGTGCTTTGTCCTAATAAATACCAGGATGAGAGTCTGTTCTCAGAGCCCCCTTCCTGCACTTTATTCTTAATGAGCCTTCTAATGAGTGCACCGTCTTTATTTCCTTGAGAGACTCATCACTCCCCATCTTAGCCTGTTATTTAAATATATGGCATGGTGTGGAAAGCTTTAAAAAAAAAAAAGCCCAAGAAATCTTCTCTGTGCCTTTTTCAATTGCCTATGTCACCCCTGCAGGACAGAGGAGGGTGTGTAAACTGTATTCACAACATAACAGGTTCCTCCACTTTTAATAAGCCAAAATTCATAAAAGCAGAGAAGTACTATTAAACGCCAGGTTTGTTTCTAGATGTATTAGAAAAAAAAAAAAAAAAAAAAAAAAAAAACACTTAAATAGCAATGGCTTCCCTGCACTGTTCTTTAACCCTTAAAAAAAATACCAGCTCTTGGCTTCTCAAAACAAAAGAAATCGGATGTCAGTAGGTTTACCTTCGAGCTCAGGACTTCTTATTTTATTTTATATTTCATTGTCACTTTTCTCCTATTTAGTAAATGAAAATTACCACAGAAAGAAGAATTTCCCACAGCTCTTCAGTTAAGAATCATTCTGGGTTATCAACCTGTCCAGATAGATGAGGATTTAATATTACTTTTCAATGGCAAAGTATTAAACTACATTCTTGCCACAACCATAAAGTCATTATCTTGCCTATCTTTAAAAAAGAGGGGGGAAAGTATGTGGTATTTTCTTAATATCATTTAATATCATCAAATATCCAGTCATTGTTTAAATTTCCCTAATTGTCTCATAATTGTTGATTAGAATCAATGTGTGTCTGCATCTCTTCCACTTATAGGTTTTCTCTTAATCTTACTTTATCCATTGTAATTTATTTGTTAAAGAAACTGAGTTTTCACCATGTAGAATTTTCAGGATTGCAAATTTTGCTGACTGTATTCTTTTGACACCCTTTAATGTGCTATCCTGTATTTTCTGTAGTTAAAACCAGAAGCTTGTGATGTTAAAAAAAAATGTCCTTATGCTTCAGATATGCATGCTGATGACATGATATAATTTCTAGGATTTCCAGCAAACTCAAACAGTGAGAGGTAGGGCTATAGAGAGAAGGGCTGTAGGTGAAACAGTATTGTACATGTTGATAATTGTTGAAGCCGGACAATAGGCACATGGGGTTTTCTTATTTCTTCTACTTTGGTATATGTTTAAATTTTTCTATAATTAAAAAGCTAGTGTATATTTTAGTCATTTCAGATGAAAATTTCTGACACACATCACACACACTTTATCCTTGCTAAACATTTGATTTTTTCTTGATAACATTCAGTCCCCATTCTAAATACTATAGTATCATAGAGTAAATATCTCAACAAACTAAAAGAACCTTCTCCTTATGCATTTCAGTAAACGGAGGAAACCACACTAAATTTTCAGGTTTCATTTAAAATCCAGGCCTCTAAGTATTGAAAAGAATTCTTTATGTTTACATTTTTGACTAATTAAAAATAACAAGAAATAAAACCACTAATCTAGAAAAGTTTCCCAAATAGGAATCACCACCCCAAAGAAGTGTGTGAGATTTGTATGAAAATCCATTAGAAGCAGATCCATTTCCCCTAGCTGCACCTTCAGTCTTGAGATGATCTAGATCTGCTGCTGCTTCTTACTATTATTTGGTAGTAACATGGTAAATGCAGGGCCAGCAAAAGATGGCGGGAAAAGGCTGAGACTTACCAAACTACAGACTTTGAGATACAGTTGAGTTTTCATTTCTTCTCAGTCTGTGCCTGAGGGGAATGAAGGTCAGAATGACCCTCATAGAAAATTCCAGCTCCCATTCTGACTCAGAAAAGGAGAAGGTATCATTGTTGGAGCTGGAAATCGGGGGGGGGGGGGCGGGGTACGTTGATTTGGGGTGACAAAAGTACACAGTATACTACCTTTCCTTTTAGGAACATGTTAAAATGGTTCTAATAGAATTGTATCCCTTTATAAATAAGCCTGAGAATTAGCAATTGTTTTTATTCTCCACCATTTCAGCCCCAAGGCAGTCATGGAATTGCCCATTGGTTGAGAAACGTAGGATGCCGGCTCCCAGGCTCGGAACACCCATGTGTCACAGACTGAATCTTACACTCATTAGCTACTTCTCCAGGATAATATTTTCCCTGACTCCTTCCTTGTCTGTTAATGCCTAGCCAGCCTCTGTTCAGATCTCACTGGGCCCCAGCTCAATGCAGCTGCAAGTGCATTCGCTGAAGGGTCACTTAGTGTTCAGTCTGAAGCTCTGATTTTGCACATAACCAGCCTTTTAATGACAAATGGCCATTCTGTCTGTCTCGAATCCCACAACCATGAATGACGCAAGAGATTCGGTCTTACAATCTGTTGAATGCCCATGTTCCTCCTTCTTTTATTTTTGAATTTTGACTAGAGTATTTTTATACATTATAAATATGTATATGTATATAATATATAAAGTTATTTAACCCACTATAAAGATTATTGAAGGAATTGTGAAAAGCTATCACTAATCCAACTTGCAATTGGACAATATCTTGGTTTCTTCTATAATTTATTCTTCAGCTCAGGTCTATCATTCTGCCTCTCTAGAATATCCGACGTATCTACATTCGCCTAGTGAGCACTACTTTCATTGCCCACTTTCTTGGGCTCATGTACTGCCTCCACCTCCTTTTGTCACTAGCTATGGCCTTGCTGACTCCCTCCTCCAGAGGCTAGCCCATTAGCAACCCCCACATCAGTAGTAATTTTCACTTGCTTTTCAAATTATTTACAGAAAAACATAAGCCATGAATCTCCTAGAATCTGCTAGATTTTTCTGTGGTGATGGAAACATCCAATACAGTAGGCACTACCCACATGTGGCTATTGAGCACTTGAACCCTTAAACATGAATAGTGTGGTGGATGGATTTCGATAGGTTTCATCCCTGCAGGCAGAGGATGGGCTCCTCTTAAAACCACTTCTAAAATGGTAAGTCTAAATATAAGTACCTGCAAAGGGTACTTATTCTGTTTTTCTCTTGTGGTTTGAAAAAATGGACCATATACAATTTCCTACATAGAGCTACATTAGATTGTTATCTTTTCAGTAATCCATTTTCCTGGTTACAGCTACTAAAAACATGAAATGAAACTTGTGTTCAGCAGCTCATAGAGAAAGCAGCAAGCAATCAGCTAGATGACACTCTACCCCAAATACATATAATTAACAACGAACTCAATGTCATAAATGAGAGGTTTCAGACAATGATCAGAACCTGAATCTGGGTTTACCACACATGTAAAATGTCTTTAGAGGATACCAAAAGCCTGTAGGTCCGAAGCTCCAGGATGGGAAAAGTAGTCTTAGTAAGACAACACAGTGACCATTGAGGCTAAATCCTCATGAGAAGAGGGTTCTTGAGAAAGCAAAACAAGCCATCCACAGAAAGAAAGTAGAAGAGTTAAAGTCAGGATTGTTATAATTCTTTCCATATAGTAGTATCCTTTCTTCAAATATTTATGTTAAGTCATTCATAGAGCATTAATGTTTTAAAGGAAGCTAAATATTATAGGAGACAGGCAATGAGAGAAATGAGAACCCCAGCAACGAATGCCTTATATTAAAAGTGACCACATCACTTCTCCTCTATGAAGCTTAAATTAATTATATACTAAATTGGGAAATTGAGACTCCTGGAGATACATTCCTCTGGAATTTTATGTGGCACTTCAAAGGCTTGAACTATTTATTAATAATTATATTCTACATCAAGCTATCTCAGAGTCAGTCAGTATAGCCCCTAGAATATGAAGAAGAAAGAAGCACAAGTCCTTGATATGTCTGTCATATGTTGTCCTTACATGTGGTACTCACATTAGGCCCATTGGCTTATTCGGGTTCCATGCTTCTCATGACATTTTATAGCTTGATCTGAAAAGAAAAAGTTTTATAGAACTTACTTAAAAAATTAGTAATCTTAACAATTATTATCATCATCTCATTTTTATTGAGTGCTGTGCCAGGAGCTGTTCTAAACAATTAACAATCATTAAACTTTTTTAATCCTCATGATAATCCTAGAGAGTGATGGGTCTTATTATCCCAATCTGCAAATGAGGCACAAAGACTTTAATGTTTAACAATAAGAAAGCAGGTAAATACCAGCTTGGAATTGATTACTATGCATCCATTAAAAATCATGCTTTATATAAATATTTAATCAATTGAAAAAAATACATGATATGTATAGGTAAGGACCAATAGTGGTAATTCAGAATAATCTTTTTTGATGGAAATGGGGAGACAGAAGGGAAGATAGAGACAGAAACGAGAAGGACAGTCACCAAAATTGTACATATTTTACCTCTAGATAGTGGTTTTATTGCCCTTTTATGATTTGTATATTTTTCAAATTTTTTCAGTGATTGTTACTTTAATAATCACAAAATGTAATAATTTTTTAAATACTCATCTGATTTTCCTCCTATACTTAATCAAAGTGCTGGTCATAATGTTTATTCATACAACAAATATTTATGAAAGTCTTCTGTGCAAAGCATTGTTTTGGGCTCTCAAGATACAGCAGTAAACAAGGCTGACAATTATCCTACATGTTTTCATTCAAGTGACAGAAAACATAAACCATTAAACAAAAACACAAATAAGTCATTTCAGAATGCAATATACTGTAAAATAAAAAAGAACAGATGACGTGATAGAGAATAAGAGGTGTGTGCGGTGGGGAGAGGCAAGCAGTTAATTTCAAAAGGATGCTCTAAGTGGACATTACTTAGGAGACATTTGTGTTGAGACCTGAAGTATGGAAAAGAACCATTCAATGAGACTGTGAAAGAGTGATGACAGAAAGAATGGTAATACAGTATTCCAAAGATGGCAACAAGCTCAGCAAATTCAGAATACAGACAGAGGCTCAGTGTGGCTAGAGTACAATGAAGAAGGAGAAGAGGCTGAGAAGTAGGAAATGCCAGATCAAGGAGGTCCAGGTAGGCCACAAAAAAAGTTGAATTATTATTTGTTTATTTATTAGGTATTTTTTTACATCCACTCTAGCTGTTGTGTAAACAATGAGCTATGGAATCCAAGAATAGAAGACCACAGCCAATTAGGAGGCTATTACTGTAATTTAGGTTAGAGATCATGATGACTTAGAAGAAGAGTAGCACTACAAAGAAACAGAAGTGAACTGATTAAATAATATTTTCAAAATACAGCATAAACTGTGTGTGTTTTAGATGTAGGACATAAGTAAATAGTCAAGAAGAATGCATGGGATATAGGCTCAATCAATCAAGTAGATGGTGGTATCATTTGCTAATATGAAAAAGTTTAGAAAGAGATTAGGTCATAGATGGAGATTTGAAGGAAGAATGACATTTTCAACACAAATGCATAAGCCTAAGTAACCACTACAACAATCAACTATAGAGCATTTCCATCATGCAAAAAACTTCCTCTGTGCCCTTCCCAATCAAGTCCCTAATCGTGACCCTAAACAATCACTGGTGCACTCCCATGGTAAATTATTGTCTTGTTTAGAATTTCTATGAATAAAATTTGTGTTTAGAGTTCTTCACTCTGTGTTTATTGTTGTTGTTGTTTTTGTTTTTATAATTATCCATGTTGTTATGTATATCAATATTCTGTATGTTTTATCAGATACAAATTTTATTATAAAATACAATATAGGCCAGGAGCGGTGGCTCAAGCCTGTAATCCTAGCACTTTGGGAGGCCGAGGCGATCACGAGGACAGGAGATCGAGACCATCCTGGCTAACACGGTGAAACCCTGTCTCTACTAAAAATACAAAAAAAAAAAAAAATTAGCCGGGCGTGGAGGCGGACGCCTGTAGTCCCAGCTACTTGGGAGGCTGAGGCAGGAGAACGGCGTGAACCCGGGAGGTAGAGCTTGCAGTGAGCTGAGATCGCGCCACTGCACCCCAGCCTGGGCGACACAGTGAGACTCCGTCTCAAAAAATAAAATAAAATAAAATAAAATAAAATAAAATAAAATAAAATATAGTTCTAGATTATAAATAAAACATAACTTGCTTACCTATTCACCTGTTGATGAATATTGAGTTATATTTACTTCGGTGGTATTATGAATAAAGCTATTATGACATAGTGTAGATACATGTTTTCATTTCTCTGGGGTTGACACCTAGGAATAGAATTTCTGAGTCACATGGTACGTGCATGCTTAAGTTTAAACTGCCTAAATGTTCCCAAAGAATTTGTAAAATTTTACCTTCTTACAAACAATATATGAGAGTTCCAGTTGCTCTCCATTCCTCACCAACTCTTGATGTTTTCTATCTTTTTAAATCTTTCTAGTGGTTGTAGAGTGGTATCCCATTGTTGAAATCTGCATTTCCCTGGTGACTCAAAGCATGTGTCTTCATTTGCTTAGGTCTTTCACTCAGCAATATTTTGTACTTTTTAGTATGTGATCTTATACATATATATTTTTAAAATTTATTCCTATTTTCTTTTTAATGCTGCTGTAATAGTAAAATATTTTTAAATTTTATTGTTCATTTTTTTATTGCTAGTATTCAAAATAAAATTAATTTTCACAATTTTAAGGGAATATTCAAACAGCAACATTTTACAGAGAACTTCCATATATCATCACTGATTCTATTGCTATCATTGTAATTGGTTTATCACATATCTATCCATCTATCCACTTATCTATCCATCTAATCCATACGTTTTAATTCATTTCCAAATAAACTGCAGATATGATTTCTCTTTGTCTTTATTTGTTTGTTTGTTTGTTTATTGTGTAGAAGCAAGGCCTCACTATGTTGCCCAAGCTGGTCTTGGACTTCTGACCTTAAGGAATCCTCCCATCTCAGCCACCACACCAGGCCTCACTTTGTCTTTGTACTTCAACATGCATATCATCTACTGAATTCAATATATTTGATCTTATTTCTATTTTGATATAAACCATACATTCAAATAATTGCACAAATATTACATGTGCATTCACTGAGTTTTGACAAATACATGTACCTGCATATCTGAAATTCCTATCAAGATACAGACCATTATCATCAATCTAACCCTTTTGCAATATATTCTTCCCCTGCTGCTGAGAACATGAGAAGCAATCTTCCTTCCTTCCTTCCTTCTCTTTCTTTCTTTCTTTCTCTTTCTTTCTTTTTCTTCCTTTCTTCCTTTCTTTCTCTTTCTTCCTTTCTTTCTTTATCTTCCTTCCTTCCTTCCTTCTTTCCTTCCTTCCTTCCTTTCCTTTCTTTCTTTTTAACACTATAAAATTGTTTGGGATATTCCACAATTTCATATAACTCTGATCAAACAGTTTATCAGTTGCATAAGACTTATTTTACTTAGCCTAATGGTTTTTCATGTAACAGTAGTTTGTTGCTTTCTTTTGAATGAATACTACTCTAACACATGAACATACCACAGTTTGCTGGTCCATTCTTCAATAAATAAGCTATGTCCAGTTTCTTGGCCATTATGAATAAAACTGCCATGAAAATTCATGCACAATTATTTGCCACATAATCATGATTTGGTCAATGATGGAGCATATACAATAGAGGTCCCATAATATTATAATGAAGCATATAGAAAGCTGATACCTGTCATTTGATATTGGCATTGCAGATCAAGCAGGTGAAATGATTAATATTCAGTAATGGTGCTAGGACATTTGGTTTCCATATATATGTATGTACCATCCAGATTTGTGTAAGTACACTCTGTTATTACACAACAAAATTACTTAATGATGCATTTCTAATGTTTAACGACACGTTTCTCAGAACATATCCCCATCATTAAGTGACACATGATTGTATTTGTTTTGGGAATATGTTTTAATTTATTTTAGGTTGAAATCTAGAAGTAAAGTTACTTCGTCCTGAGGTAGGTATATTTATTTTGATAAAAACCACCAGAATTTTATCTCCAGATGCTGAACCATCTTATATCACAACCAACAATGTACAAAAGTTCTTGTTATTCCACATCCTCGATAGCATTTGGTTTTGTCCAGTTTTAAAATGTTAGCAGGTATGTAATAACACATACTGTAGTTTTTATTTTTATTTCTCTAATAATTAATGACATCAAACATCTCTTTATGTGCTTATTGCTCCTTCATATATCTTCTTTTAGGAAGTATATGGACAAATCTTTTGATCATTTTAATTGCATTGCCTTTTTTCTTCTAAATTTAGGAATTATTTATAAATCTTGGATATCAGTCCCTTGTCCAATATATATTACAAGTGTTTTTCTCTGACTGTGCAGCTTATCTATTCATTTTAATTGTGCTTTTTATTAGTAGGAATTTGTAGATTCTATGAAGACTAATATACCATATTTCACTACACAGTTATTTTGTTCTGTGACCTATCTAAATTATCTTTGCCTACTTTCAAGTGATGAAAAATCTTCTTATGAGTCTTCTAAAAGTTTTGCGGTTTTATTCTTTACATGTAAACCCATGATCTATTTCAAATTAAATTTTATGTGTGGTGTGAGGTAAGGGTTGAAGCTTATTTTTTCCATATTATTCCAGCACTATTTATTGAAAAGGTTTTTTCTCCCAATTGGACTATATTGTTTTAGCATCTTAAGTAATTAATTTAAGTTTTATTTTCTTAATATATCATAATTTTATATATTTATGGGGTACATTGTGATGTCCTGATATATGTATACATCGTATAATGATCAAATCAGAGTAATTAGAATATCCATCACCTTAAATACTTGTCATTTTTTTGTGGTGAAAACATTCAAAATCATCTCTTCTGGATATTTTGAAATACAAAATACATTGTTAACTATAGTTACCCTACTGTGTAATAGAACACCAGAACTTATTCCTGCTATCTGACTGCAACTTTGTATCCATTGACTAACTTCTCCCCATCCCTCCCACCCTCCTGCTCTCCTCCGCCTCTGGTAACCTGTATTTAACTTTCTACTTCCATGAGATCAACATTTTTAGATTACACATTTGAGTGATATCATGCAGTATTTGTCCTTTTGTGCTTGTCTTATTTCACTTCATATAATGTTCTCCAGGCTCATCCATGTTGTACAAATAACCGGATTTCATTATTTTATTTATTATTTTTATTATTTTTTTGAGATGGAGTCTTGCTCTGTTGCCCAGGCTGGAGTGCAGTGATACAATCTCCACTTGACTTGGCCTCTCATAGTGCTAGGATTACAGGAGTGAGCCATTGTGCCTAGCCGGATTTTATTAATTTTTATGGCTGAATAGCATTCCATTGTGTGTGCGTGTGTGCGTGTGTGTGTGTGTGTGTGTGTGTATCACATTTTTAAAAAGATTCTTGATTTTTTTTTAACTTTTAAGTTAGGCTCAGGGGTACAGGTGCAGATCTATTATATAGGTAAACTGTGTGTCACGGGGCTCTGGGGTACAGATAATTTCATCATCCACGTAATAAGCACAGTACCCAATAGGTATTTTTTCTGATCCTCTCCTTCCTCCTACCCTCCACTCTCAAGTAGGCCCCAGATCTGTTGTTTCCCTCCTAGCATCCATGTGTTCTTATTGTTTAGCTCCTACTTATAAATGAGAACATGTGGTATTTGGTTTTCTGTTCCTGTGTTAGTTTGCTTAGGATAATGGCCTCCAGCTCTATCCATGTTACTGTAAAGGATACTATTTTGTTCTTTTTATGGCTGCAAAGTATTCCTATGTATACCACATTTTTTCATCCATTCATTCATTGATAGATACCTAGGTTGATTCCATATCTTGGCTATTGTGAAAGTGCAACAATAAACATGGGAGTGCAGATATCTCTTTGAAATACTGATTTCCTTTCCCTCAGACATATATGCAGCAGTGGAATTGTTGGATCATATGGTACTTATATATTTAATTTTCTGAGGAACCTTGATGGACAGTATGAATGTGCTAGTCCAATAATGAATGCACTTATTTACATTCCCACCAACAGTATATGAGTTCCCCTTTCTCTATATCCTTGCACAAATTTGTTTTTTTTTTGTCTCTTTGATAACAACCATTCTAACTGGGGTGAGATCATATCTCATTGTGGTTTTGATCTGCAGTTCACTGATGCTTAGTAATAAAGATCAGAGCAGAAATAAACAAAAATACAGATTAAAAACACTAAAGACCAATGAAATGAAGAGTTGGTTTTTTGAAAAGATAAACAAAATAGACAAATCTTTAGCTAGACTAAGAAGAAAAGAGAGAAGACTCAAATAAAATCAGAGGTGAAAAAGGAGACCTCACAATTGATACCACAGAAATACACAGGATCAGTAGAGATTATTATAAACAACTACAACCTGAGAAATTGGAAAATTTAGAAGAAATGGATAAATTCCTACATACATACAACCTCCCAAGACCGAACCATGATGAAACAGAAAACCTAAACAGACCAATAATAAGTAACAACATTGAATCAGTAACAAAAAGTCTCCCATCAAAAAATCCCAGTACAAATAAAATAAAAAGAATTAATAAGACCTTATACTTGATAGCACAAGAGGGCTACAGTCAATACAAATTTAACTGGATGGGCATGGTGGCTCATGCCTGTAATCCCAACACTTTAGGAGGCTGAGGCAGGTGGATCATTTGAGGCCAGAAGTTCAAGACCAACCTGGCCAACATAGCAAAGCTCCATCTCTACTAAAAAATACAAAAAATTAGTCAGGTGTTGTGACACATGCCTGTAATCCCAGCTACTCAGGAGGCTGAGGTATGAGAATTGCTTGAACCCGGGAGGCAGAGGTTGCAGTGAGCAAAGATAGTACCACTGCACTCCAGCCTGGGTGACAGAGCAAGACTCTACCTTGACTAAATAAATAAATAACAGTAAATAGAATTTAATTGTACATTATAAAATAACTGAAAAAGTATAATTAGATTGTAAGACAAAGGATAAATGCAATTTTTCCTGATATTATTGTGCATTGCATGTCTGTACCAAAATGCCTCATGTACCCCATAAAAATGTATACCTAATACATACCCACAAAAATTAAAAATTAAACTAAAAAGAAAAAGCCAAGGATCCAAGACTTCACAGCTGAATTCTACCAAACATTTAAAAATGAACTAATGCCAATTCTTTTCAAACTATTACAAAACTATTGAAGTGGAGAGAATTCTTCCAAACTCCTTGCAAGAAGTAAGCATTACAATGATACCAAAACCAGAAAAAAAGACCACCACCACAACAAAAAGCTGCAGGCTGATATCCCTGATGAACACAGATGCAAAAATTCTCAACACAATACTAGCCCGCCCAATCCAACAGCACCTCAAAAAGATCATTCACAATGATCAAGTGGAATTCGTTCCTGTAATGCAAGAATGATTCAACACACACAAATCAATAAGCAAAATACATTATATTAACAGAATAAAGGACAAAAATCATATGATCATCTCAAGTAATTTTAGACCTCACTTCTAGTAAAATCATTTAAAGCTATACATTTTTTAAATCACTACACTAACTGCATCTCATACATTTTGATGTATTGAGTTTTAATATTTATTATTTTCAGACTATTTTAAAATGCCTATAATTTCCTATTTGACCCATAGATCACTTAAAATGTATTGTTTAATTTCTAAATATTTGAAGGTTTCCTAGATAACTCATTTTTATTAATTTTTGTTTTAATGCATTCAGTGTAAAAGGACATGCTGTGCATGATTTCAGTTCTTTTAAATGTACTGAGTCTTCTTTCATGACCCCATAAATAGTATATATTGGACACTGTATCATGTATCATGTGTACTTGAAAAAAATATGTTTTGTAGTTTCTTTTCAATTTAGCTGATAGTGCTGTTTAGATCATGTAGGTCTTTACTGATTGTTTTGTCTAGTTGTCCTGTTAAGCACAAAGAGATAAGGGTCTAGTTTCATCCTTTTGCAAATGGATATCCAGCTTTCTCAACACTATTTATTGAAGAGACTGTCCTTTCCCTAATGCATGTTCTTGGTATCTTTATCTAGTGCAGAGAATTTGGAGTTCAAATCTCCCCCTGTGGTCTTGCAGAAATCTTCATTTCTCCTTGCATTTCTGTCAATTTTTGCTTTCAACATTTTTAGGTTCTGTTATTAAGTAAATACAAACATATGGCCATTACTTCTTCCTAATTAATTAGCCCTTTTATCATTATTAAATGTTCCTTTTTATCTTTTGGTAATATTCACTGTTTTGACATTTATTTTAGTTGATACTAATATAGATATTACAGCCTTCTTATATTTATTCTTGACATATTTTTTCCCATGCACTTTCAGGCCATATATGACTTTGTATTAAGTTGTATCTCTTGTTTACAGCATAAAGTTGGTCTTACATTTTATCTGTTCTATTTTTGTCTTTTAATTAGCATGCATAATTCATTAATATTTTATGTAGTTTGTAATGTGATTAAAATTAGGTATACTGCTTTGTTTTCTGTGTGTTCATTCTTTTTGTCTTTCCAACTTTCCTTTTTAGGATTCTTGTATATTATCTTAATAATGACTATGAACTGTGGAAATTTCACAGAAGTTGTATCTCGTTTGTGGACTTCTTTATGTGTGTGGAAATGCCAATGAAAACAATTACATTAAAGAGTTTTAGGGAACTATTAGAGCTCCTCTGACCCAAGCCCTTCAGTTTTACAGATATAGAAATTAAGACCAGAGAGGTTAACTGACTTGCCTTCAAGCACACAAGAAGTAATCTTTCTAAGCCAAGATGAGTGCTGCCTATACCACCATCTCAATATACATTGGGTAAAAAAAAATGTTCATTTTGTGCCACCTAGCACTGAACATCCTTCCTCACTGTGTGAGTTGCGATGAGAGGCAAGACCCTAGCATCTCTCACTGTGGAACTGGATAGACCACACCGTCCTTCCCACTCTAGGAGGATTTCAAAACTCTGACGTCTGGCTTATCTTGTAAAAGCAGGATGTATGACACCACTGAGCCTCCAATCCTATAGGGCAACAACCCAGCTGGAAATGAGTAGCAGCCCCTGCCTTCTGAGGCAAAGGCATGATTTACAGGTCACCAGAATCTCCATGCAGATACTTACCATTTACATGATTTGCCTGCCTGGTAGGCATGTGAGTTTGTGGCCCCTGCTCTAGCCATACAAGACTCCTTTCAGTTCTTCACATACATCATGCAGTTTCATGTCTTCATGGCTTTTTAGACAATGTATCTTCTGCCTCCTTCACCTCCTGTGCCTTGAACACCTCATCATCCTTCATGAGTGTGACCAAATGCCGTGTTCCTTCTGAAGCTCGTGCTGATTTCTACAAGCAAAGGTGATCATGGCATCCTTTGAGACACGGCTGCATCCTGTAACTCACATTCTATTTTATCACAATGATTTTTTTAAACACATGCCTCTTTCTAACCTGTGGTCCCACAGAAGTCAGGGCCCGCTCTGTGTATGTGTATGTGTGTACACAGGCATGCATATTTTCATCACAGAATCTCAGGCACCAAGAAATAAATGACGGCGAACTTGTTAAGTCTCTCATATATTACTTTCTTTATAAAATATTAGTAACAGTTTTTACCTGCCTCGCAGGAGTGTCTTAAGAATTGATTCACATTTACAAAGCACTCGGAAATCCTTGGATTTGAGATGCTGTAGAAGTGAATGCATTATTATTATGATCAACCTGAGGCGGATAAATTGTAAGGAGAAAGCAGAGGATTGGGCTTGCTTGATATTTACAATAATATAGGTCTCTTTGCTGGGAATGCTATCTCCCCAGAAATGTATATTATGAATTACATTCCCTTTCCCTAGAAAATAGTTCTTAAAATCAGGCCAGACCTCTGTGCTGGTTACATTTTGCTTCATCTTTGGATTTATCTACCTCAGGGCAACATATTATACAGTCTGCTCTGAAACACTTTGGATACCCTCAAGGTATATATGTAAGCCTAGAAGAAAAGAAAAGGTAACTTTCTATTTTTATGAAGCAGCTGAATGAAATGTCACCCTGTTATACTAAATCATATAAAGCAAGCCTTTTGGATATTTAAAGTTAGAAATCTGAATTTGTTACATAGGTTTTGTTTTTTATCACAGCCAAGGTTTCAAGGGAAATGTGCCTGTGTCTTGCATACATTTTCAACTCCCGTTTAAGCTGCCTAACTGGAAAATCTCAGCCCCATATATTCCCTGCAGGCAATGCCCTGAATTTTTCTCCCCTCCCATTAGCAGTTTTCTGATGCTTCACCACTGCTTCTTGTTCCATCTCATCTTGTTTCCTCCACCCTGGGGATGATCATATTCTGAGAAAATCATTTGTTCTTCATTGATAAATCCTGGCTCCTTCTTAATGCTCATCTCCAGACACACCTTCTTATGTTGATGTAGTCGGTTTAGTCCCCAGTTTAGCCAAACATTCCCTGTATCTCCATTGTACTCCATATATAATTCCATCAGAATACTTACTGTTATTAAATCTAGGGAGATAGGATCTCAGTCTGCCAACCAGGCTGGAATGCAGTGGCTCAATCATAGCTCACTGTAGCCTTGAACACTGGGGCTCAAGCAAAGCCTTCCAATTTGCTGGGACTAAATAAGTCTGCCACTATGCCTGGCTAATTTTATTTTTATTTTTATTTTATTTTTTTCTGTAGAGAGGGGGCCTCGCTATGTTTCCCCGGCTGGTCTGGAACTGCTGGGCTTGAGCCATCCTCCCGCTTCCCAAAGTGCTAGGATTACAGGCATGAGCCACCACTCCTCGCTTGTTCTTATATTTTATACTTTGGTCTCCTCCCTCTACATCTAAACTTCTTTTGGTAAAGTCCTACTAATTTCATCTCCTTATCAATTCATTCTAATATCGGTTTTACTACATAATGATTACGGAACAATTTTTCAGGTGAATATAAATGCAAGGTTAATATTAGGCAACCAATTAATATCTTACCTCCACAGGTATATTTTGACTTTAACAGTGATATGCTGATGGATGGTACACAGTGATTGTAATCTTCAAAGGTTTTATGCTGGAAGAGATTTTGCAGACTCATTGTCCCTAACATTCTCTCTTGAAATCCTGGTATTATAAGATACTAATATGTTTTCTTAAAAGAGGTCTACAATTTGGGGAAAATCACGTATAAAATAAACCTAATCCCTGTTTGTATTATTTTTTAACTGCAGGATTTCTGAGAGCCTTACCCATATGTCACTGATGTCTAAAAGGAATACATGAGTATTTTCCAAATTTTTTGAGAGCAGGGTCATTTTGTTTGCAGAGTATCTAACAAAATTAGTGTTCTTCAAAAAACACATTGGGAAAAACTAGTGAGGCCAGTATCTTAAATGTGACAGAAGAATATACTGATGATCAGAGAGATCGAATGCAATTTCCAAAGTCTGGGTCTTGCAATTTCTTCTTTAGCATTCTTTCTATTAAATAGTGATGACAAAATTCTCACCTTTTTGGGAGATCATTGCTTGGGGAGTTAGATATTTAAAAAAGAGAATTTAAGATAATTTATAACCTAGCAGGACCAGTTCCAGGCAATAAGTATACTGAGATATCTGTTATAAGAAAGATGACTATTATGGGGAGGTTCTGCAGGTGATGGGAGGAGACGAGACATGGAGCCCAGGTGACAAATTTTGCACGGAGCTCAGGGGCACCACCCTAGTGAAGCAAGGGACTCCTTATAATATAACTTGGGAATGAAAGGGTCTTTTCTAACCGTGGCAAAGAAACCATCATTTGCTCTACCTCTGAGTAAGCCTCACTCATTTTCTGTTTAATGAGAGACCATTGTGTACTTTGCCCAAGAAGAGTAAGTAGGTTTGTAGTTACTTAAAACTATGAAGAAAACATGAGGAACAGACAAATACATAGGATCTATGTTTACACCATAGAAAAAGGTATAATGGAATCCAAAACCCCTAGTCATAATTTTCTTCTGTTCACTGATGTAAGAGTCTTGGCTAGTACTCTTCAAACTCTCCATTCTGAATAGTGGGTTCTAAATATTCTAAGATACAGTGGGTAGTAAGCTTGATTTTCCAAAGTTGGCCTATAAATATGTTTAGTCTTCTTGTTCCTTTTATAATCATTTTGGACTCACCTTAGAATCTTTAGGATAAAACTGCTGCTTCCTACACCAGCTGTTATCTTTCCTTCCTTGGGTATAATTCAGAAAGAATCAAAGGGCAGAGTCCAGGTGAAACTAATTTAGGTATTAGCTAGAGGGAGCTACTTGTAGATCAATTTTACTCTGACAGATAAATTTGCCTTAGAGATCCAATTATATACAATATTAAGACTAGCATGAATCACCTATCACACTTGGAAACAGCTGCTAATTAAAGCACAGAGATACCAGAACATTCAGAGAACACACTGAAATAGAGTTTTTAAGGATGCAAAATGGAAAAAAAGAGAAAGATTATTATTTATTTCCCAGAGATAAATTCCAGTAGTCACATTTCTGGGAAACTATTTCTGAATTCAGTGAGTCACAGTGAAATCCATTTTTACAGTTTTTGTTTCCCTGTTTTTTTTTTTTTAATTCCTGAACTTCCTACACAGTATTAAAATTGTAATATTCTAGCCAAGAGCCTATGGAAGTGTTACTATTCTAGTAGAAAGAGAATGTAGAATAGTAGCTAAAAGCATGGGTCCCAAAATCACTGTTTGATTTAAAACCTCAGTTCTACCACTATTCAGTTATATAATTTGAGGTAAGTTACTTAAATAATCTTAGTCTCAGTTTTCTGTAAAAAACTGTAAAATGAAAATAAGCATAGTAACTGCCTCAGCATGTTATGGAAAGGATTAAATATGTTAATGTTCATGGGACAACAACAGAGTGGAAGAGAGTGCATACACACACCAAAAACACACACACATGATTAGCTTTAGTTTCCTGTTTTTCACTTAACTACTTGGAAAGAAATGAAGATTTTTCACTGTATTACATATGTTACTTTTTGATCCATTAAAAATTACTCTTCATTATTTGCTTAAATATGGCTGCAAATACCAATTTGTAATGGCATTTAAAATTACATGAGAAATATGGATGGTGATATTTTATTTTTTAGGAAAAAATAAAAAACAAAAATCTAAAATAATATAAATATATATCTGCACTGATTATAACTACTTTGCTGTGTGTAGCATCCTTCACGCCTGTGGTGATCAATGCCATGCAATGAATCTCTAGGGCATATATTAATTCATTTGTTCAACAAACAGAAATTAAATGCTTTTTAGGTGTCTGCCACTTATCTAGGCACTGGGGTTTCAAATAAGTAATTTCACTTGCAAATTATAGTTTTGCAGCTTCTCCATTAAAAACAATTGTTTTCTCTCTCTGTTTTCTAGTAGAAATGGAATTAATATAACAGACTTGCTCCTTCAGCTTACTATTATAAGAACACTAAGACTTGGGTGCAGTGGCTCACACCTGTAATCCCAACACTTTGGGAGGCCAAGGTAGGCAGATCACCCAAAGTCAGGAGTTCGAGACCAGCCTGGCCAACATGGATGAACCCCGTCTCTACCTAAAATACAAATATTAGCCAGGTTTGGTGGCGGGTGCCTGTAATCCCAACTACTCTGCAGGCTGAGGCAGGAAAATCCCTTGAACCCAGGAGGCGGAGGTTGCAGTGAGTCAAGATCAAACCACTGCACTCCAGCCTGGGTGACACAGCAAGGCTCTGTCTCAAACAAAACAAAACAAAACAAAAAAACTACTAAGCCTCTGTGGTGCCTGTCATATATCCTTTTAGACCAAAGCTTCATGGAAATGTAATTATAGGGAGATGAGATAACAAGGTGTTTGCTTTACAGAAAGGTAAAAAATATTCCAAGTAAATAATTAAATGGGACATTCTTGACAGAGTTTGTGATAGTTCTGGGAACAGAGAAAAATGAGAGGGAGACATTTTTTTTCTGGGAAAATTATCAAAAGAAATGTTGTCAATATTTTTACATATCTCATGATAAATATGTGTGAATCAAATCGTTTAGGTATGTGAACTTAGAGAGAGCTCTATAGAACTGTGACAAGTGTTACAACTCAATGTCTTCCTCACTGTTAAATGAAACCACCGGAATTACTGGTCTTAAAAGAATCATTGAGTCTGAACCTCCATTTTAGCTCCCAAGTGAGAAATCCTTAGCTATCTTGAAGTGAGATATGTGATGCAGGTGCTTAAACCTTCGCTAAAAATGAAATTGGTTGTAATCCCAGCACTTTGGGAGGCCGAGACGGGCGGATCACGAGGTCAGGAGATCGAGACCATCTTGGCTAACATGGTGAAACCCCGTCTCTACTAAAAAATACAAAAAACTAGCCAGGCGAGGTGGTGGGCGCCTGTAGTCCCAGCTATTGGGGAGGCTGAGGCAGGAGAATGGCGTAAACCCGGGAGGCGGAGCTTGCAGTGAGCTGAGATCCGGCCACTGCACTCCAGCCTGGGCGACAGAGCGAGACTCCGTCTCAAAAAAAAAAAGAAATTGGTGGGAAACCAGGATTTCCATTGATTTTTATTAAGAGAAATAAACCTTATTAAGGATCAAGACATTATAAAGCGAGATTCTCAAACATTAGTGAGTTATTTTGTGGATGCTTTTGAGAGTGCTGAAAGAAAATTTATGCAAGATTGTGCTCAGAAGCCTCATGGGATCTCTTAAGAAGTCAAATCCAGAAAAACCAAAGGGATCCCTGGATACTTAACAGAAGCAAGCCTCTTATGACTTTTGGTTTGTATGTGTTTTCAAGCATTTAGCTTACAGTTTGTCTTTGTGTTAAAAAAACCTGAATTTTGTCATGTCTGTTAATATCACAGGTTATTAAATAAATGTGGGTTCCTCATAACTCATATTGCAGCCCTTTTTCATTATTGCAGTTCCTGTTTTGTATTAGATCTTCCCTCAATGTAAACCTACACATTGAGTCTTGCACTTCTCATAGTGTCTGGTAGAACAGTAGAACCAATTTCTGCTCAGCTGCACAGCAAGTCATACATCAAGGTGTCTTAGTGATACGACCTACAGGTTAGAGTTGGGGTTGGAGGCTTTGAAAAAGCCTTTGAAAGCGGAACTTGTTCTATCCTGCGGCGGATTCACTATGTACCCAAGCTTTCGGGAATCCAGAGACTCTGAAATAGGGAGTGGCTTAGGTATGCGCAGGAGGGAAGGACAGTTGCTGCCCAAAGCCTGGCTATTCACCTTAGATCCCTCTGTCAGTCCAACAGTGAATTTTCTCTAGGATAAATGTTTACATTAGGGTTAGGGTGGGGTAAGAGACAGCATAGTTGGCACAGAGTAAAAGACAATAGAAAGGAACTGTTATTTTTATTCCTTAGAATTTACATTATAATGGGGTGAGTCATAGTCATAACAATTATTTCAGTTTCGTAATAGTTCATATACTAATGGTAGATCATTTATTACTTTGTTTTTTTTATTATTTGAGGGTACTTATTTCCTTTGAAATAAATAATGCTGAAATAAACATAAAATGTTTCTTAGGCAAACAGCCTGTTCTGCCCAAATTACGAAATGGTAATTTCTTACAAACTAGAGTTTAGGGATAAACAAAAATTTAACCTGGCACTGTATAAATAGCCCATTCAAACTGTTCCCCTAAAACAAAACAAAACACAGCCAAAAAACCCAGCATAATTTCTACCCTTTATGTGACAGACTATAGACATAACGTGAGGACAGTAAGTTTATTTAATATGTGAATGGGAGACTCGACCTAGAAAAATGTGCCAATATGGAGCATAAGGCCACTTAGTTAAAACTTAAGACATAAAACACACAAGAACGCAAGCGAAAAACACTTCAGATTTCCAACCAGCACAAGTTTATTTAAAAAACTGGAGAGATACGGCCAGGCACGGTGGCTTACGCCTGTTATCCCAGCATTTTGGGAGGCCAAGGCGGATGGATCATCTGAGGTCAGGAGTTTGAGACTAGCCTGGCCGACATAGTGAAACCCCATCTCCACTAAAAATAAAAAAAAAAAATAAAAACTAACTGGGTGTGGTGGCGGGCGCCTGTAGTCCCAGCTACTCAGGAGGCTGAAGCAGGAGAATTGCTTGAACCTGGGAGGCGGAGGTTGCAGCAAGCTGAGATCGTGCCATTGCACTCCAGCCTGGACCACAAAAGCAAAAAACTCCATCTCAAAAAAAAAGCAACTGGAGAGATACAGTCTATCGAAAAGAAAACTCCTGGGTGAATCTGCCACAGAAGCTTACAAAATCAACAGTCATCTTGCAAAAAAAGAAAAAAAAAAAAAAAGGAAGAAACAGGGTCTATGCCAAATAGGCTACTTGCTTATTTATTTTGGCTAATAGATGCTTTCTAGAATGTTTATTTACTCAATTTTGAAAAAGTCTATATAATGCCATATTTTCTATATCCCTAATGCATTAATTTCAATCAAGTCATAACCTCACCTAAATAGTTTTTTGGAGCAGTGACCAACCACTCTGCCATTCATGAATGTTACCTGAGATGGTTGATAAGGGATTACCGTGTTTTCTTGGAGTCAGGTTCCCAGAGGTGGGATTAGTGAGGTTATGAGCATTTTTATGACTCTTGACATATTGGTAGCAATACTGCACTTGCAAAACTTTTGATATGTTTTACTGAATTATTTTCCCAAAGGAGTTACTAATTTATAATACTACCAGAAATGCATGAGACAAGTGATTTCCTTTCACCTTCAGATTTTTGGACTTTGCCTTTAATTTTTTCCTATATTTAAAACTGGGTGAAAATATGCATTTAAAAAAACTATTAAGAAGTGCCCTTCTCAGCCTGAAGCAGCAAATGAAATACCAAAAATTCTGATTTCAAATCCCATCTCATTAAATTTTTAAATGTCAAGAGCCTAATATTAAAGACACATCTAGTTTATGCCAGCTTGGCCTGTCCCGGCCACCCAGCCTCAATCATTAATGTGTACTGAGAGAATGTAAGAAAATAACCATCAAAATGTGACTGTCATGTAGAAATTTTAGTTATTTTATAATTGTTAATTTAAGGCAAATATAAATGTTTTCATTATATGATTGTCCTCTTTACATGTATTTCTATTCTGAATAAAGAAGAAGGCTGCAAAGTGTGTACCTATGGCAAAATCCCCAATAATGCTGAACTTTCTATTTCTCCAAACATCAAATAAGGCTGAGGAAAAGATCAGTGTTCATCAAATTATATTTTCTATTCCTCCTTTTTAACTTATAGAAAACTATACTTTCCAATCCCTTTGTTCACAGACAAGGTCAGGTGACTACTTCTGGCCAGTGAAATTGGGGAAGAAATGATGCATGAGCTATGGCAATGGATATTCTGTTCATGATTCTCCAGGTCCTTTCTTTTCTTGCTCTAACAAACCCTGACGCCTCATCTGGCAATGTTGAAACCTCTGTCAGCCTGGATCCCTGAGTGACCACGTGGAGGAGAGTGCCATCCCCAATCCCTATCCTGCACCTCTATAACTTGGATTAGAATGCATAAGCAGAAGATAAACTTTGGGTGAACTATGAGATCTGCTAACTAATACCTAAGGTGTGGTCACAGACTCTACAACCAAGTCTTTTCCTTTGTCTTTCTGTCTTAGATAACACATCCAGTCTCAATTAACAATTTTCTTACAACAAAGGACAAACTCTTTCCACATTAAACCATAGCCTCTAAGATAAAGCAGTTAGTTGAGCTACATACTTCTGGAATAGAAGAAAGAGGATACATGGAGTGAATATATGGAGTGAGGATTACTGGAGAGACTAGCAAGGGAAGTTTATTCTGCCTTGAGATGCCCAGTTCCAAGGAGGAATTGTCTTTGCATTTCACATGCACCAAATGCAAGGAGAGATATTAAAATGTATATAGAAGAAAAGAATCCTCAGAACAACAGTTTAGATTTATAATAACAAACTTCAGAAAACTCATAAAAGCCCATCTGTTCTGTGAAGCATTCCAACAAAAATGACCACTTGGCGCTCACTGTTCTGTGCTACCGCTTACATTGTATTTGTGTGTATGGCTCTCATATCCCCAAGTGTGCCTCAAATTCAGGGCTCTGCAGGGGAGGATATTTTATGGTGTTTTCTGCATGGCAGTCCACCTAAGATAGATGAATAGATGGGGAAAAAGCAAATAAAATAGAAAACTATCTCTTTCTACAGATGTGTGTACTGAAATTTCAAGTTTACAAACAAATCAAAAGCATATACATTTTCTCTCTCTTACCAAATTGCCCACTCATGGGCTTCATCCCTTTACATCTACAGAAGAAATGCTTTCAGACAGCAGACACAAAGAGGTAGAAAAAAAGATCACGTAGCTGACCTCTTTCTTCTATTCCAGAAGTGTGTAGCTCAACTAACTGCTTTATCTTAGAGGTTATGGTTTAATGTGGAAAGAGCTTTGTCCTTTGTTGTAAGAAAATTGTTAATTGAGACTGGACTTGTTATCTAAGAAAGAAAGACAAAGGAAATTCGGGCCACCTACCACATTCAAGACTCTTATTAAGGTATTTCACATAAATTGCTTCATTCAGCACTCTGAAAATCCCTAAATTTTTCACATTTACAATGTGGAGATGATAACAATATCAGTAAGGATTAAATGAGATTAGGTATGTGGACATTCTTTGTAAATTATACACCGAATACCACAGAAATGAAAATTATTATTTTCAAAAAATAAGTGGGTGTTTCCAAAATATTTGGATGTTTCCAAAATATTAGGTATTTCCTCTCGGGCAAAGAAAAGTATCACTTACCTTGTGATGTTTAGTGTGTAACAATTACAGGTAAAAGAATATTTTTAAAAAAATTTTTTTCTTTCAAATATTGTTGGAGAAAAGATTTTTAAGCTGCATTTCTATGTGCTAAGAGAAGGAGAAAGAGGAGACACTAAGAGAGAGAGATGAGACAAAGAAAGGTAGAAACAGAGGCACAAAGAGAGGGTAGTGCAATAGGCAGAAAGACACAAAGGAGCAGACACACACACACACACACACACAGAGAGAGAGAGAGAGAGAGCAAACCAAACCTATTGGAGAACAAACTTGTATATATTGTTTACATGTGTTAATTTCGTGTATATTTCCATTAAATCTCAGAAACTCTGAGATATCTTACTTTCTAAGTGGATGAAAATAAATGAAAAGTTATATTCCTTTATGACCACTGAGAGGAAGTAGCCTGGGCCCTCTGGCCGGTCTTGGATTTGTCTGATCTGCACCTTTATGTTCAAATGGCTGCTTTCCATTTTTGCAGTGAAAGAACAGTTTACTATGCAACAGCTTTGCACCAGGCAGTGAAACGTATGGGCCTATGTCTGAGCCCTTAGTTTGCAGTCAGTACGCCAGTACCTACCGGTTATCATGACCTTCAAACATAGTTCCAACACTGCTGTGCCCCTCAGAGATGTCTCTGCTGATTCATGTTGCGATACTCTGTCACCGGGAGCCATGCTCTGGACTAACCATGTCACACAGAAGCCTTTACCCACAAAGAAGTCTTAGAGCAGACAATCAGAAATTGGCTTTCTTCCTATAGCCCAACTGCACTGATCTGACTTTGAAACCAACTGAATTCTCCCAGTGGAACATTCGGGGCGTCATCTGAACCCAATCAATTGCAAGGTCTATGTATCGGCGGATTCTCATGCTGCTAATAAAGACATACCTGAGACTGGGTAATTTATAAAACAAACAGGTTTAATTGACTCATAGTTCAGCATGGCTGGGAGGCCTCAGGAAACTTACAATCATGGTGGAAGGGGAAGCAAATATATCCGTCTTAACATGATGGCAGAAGGGAGACGTGCCGAGTGAAGAGAGGGGAAAGTCCCTTATAAAACCATCAGATCTCATGAGAACTCACTCACTATCACAAGAACAGCATGAGGGTAACCGCCCTCATGATTCAATTACTTCCTACCAGGTCCCTCTCATGACATGTGGGGATTATAGGAACCTCAATTTGGGTGGGGACAGAGCCAAACCATATCAGTCAACAAGGCAGGCAAAAACAAAGACAGAAGTACAAACACCACCTCTGGAATGCCAGGCACCTTCCTCTATGTTTTGTATGTGCATTCTCATCTAATCTTTCCAATTACCCTTACTTTTCACATGAAGAACCTAAGCACAGAGTGGTTACATTCCACAAAGTTACAGACCTAGTTAGGGGCAGAATCCTAGAGACAAACTAGACACTGCATTTTCATACTTATATTTCAAGAAAAAAAAATAACAGAATTCCATTCTTGTTCTTAGCTTGCTATACATTCATGAGCATCCATAATACAATAAGCATGGCCTAATATTTGCTGCTCTGTACTTCATAAACTGGCATCAAAATAAAGGAGACAAATGTTCAAAAAAGGTGCTATTGCAAACATAGACACACACAAATCATACAGAATATAACAACTGTTTTAATGAATTCAGATAAGGGTTTTAAATGTTATTTTTAAAAGTCACTAAAAATATCTCTGGCAAGAAGATTCCCAAGGACCAGATTAAAAATGAGAGATGAATGGAAGAAAGACTATCCTAGGAAAGTGACACTAGAGATGCCCAAATGCATGGAGACTCCATTTCAGATAGTGTTGAGGTGAGCCACAAGACAGAAAGCCAGCGAGTTTGGAGCAAATTCATGGAGACAAAGAAAGTTTCTTTCTCAAACAAAGGAGATGAGAGAGGCAGCAGAGAGTGTTGATGTAGTTGCAGGAGGCTGGAGCTGAGTGCAGCAGAGGCTTTACAGCAGAAAGGGAAGAAGCACCCTGTCTGCTGACACCATTAGAGCCTTCCAGATCTTTCTTCTCATGCGAGCCTCCTCACCTAAGGAGGAAATTCTGTGGCTGCTAAGGCAGCATTGTCCGCACTCTTCTCCTCAAAATTTTACTTCCTCCATATTTAATAGATGTCTAACAGAAAAGTGATTCCTGGTCAAATAAGCTTTGAAGACCATGCCCACAGTATCCCCTACCAGGATATTCATAATGAGCACTAGCAGATGAAAGACTATGAGAAGACCTGACATAGACGTAGCTGTCAGTTTCATCCAGTATTCTGAAATGTGTTCCTATGGATAGACTCTTTTTTTTTTCAATTTCATCTTTCCCCAAACAGATGCCTTAGTCCATTTTTATTGCAATAAAGGAATACTTGAAGCTGGGTAATTTATAAAGAAAAGAGGTTTATTTGGCCCATGGTCCTGCAGGCTTTACTCTTAGAAGACAAGGAACTTTTGTCTCCTGTCATCATCTTTAAACTCTGGAAAGAGGTTCAAATATATTCTACATTCATAAGTAAAAGAGAATTATACTTCTGACTTACCATTGTCCACATCCTAAGCTTTAATTGAAATATCAATCTCAAAAGTATCAATATCCACACACTATGACTTGAAATTGGACTAGAAAAACTAAGAGTGAAAAGCTATAGAGTGAAAGAATTTTAAATGACAGAGCATCATGCAAGCCAAATAATTATAGTTTCTTAAGAAGTAAACTAGTGTACTTTAATTTTCCTATATATTTCAAGTTGGAAAAAATTAAATTATTCACTTTCCATCAAATGAAAAAAGTAGCTCTAATATGCAAGAATTTTTCATGGGTCACTTGGGATTCTATCCTTCAGGCCTGCAGTAGATTAGGTTTCTGAACATAACTAGTCATTGCCTATCACATGATTTAACATCACTTATAAATAAAAAACCTAAACATCTTTATAATTTTGCTCTGTGTCTCTTAGGTATTATTTTACCATATCAATAAGATAAATAGCATAACATAGTTATGTTTTTCAATAATAATTAATAAATACATACCATATACTGAATCATCCTCACTACATTTTCTTTTTTCTTTTTGAAGAAAAGGGTCATCCTTGTGTTTTCCATAGAGCTTAAAACAATGCCTTGCACATAATGGCAAGTAATTAATGCTTTAGGATGAAAATAATTGTTGATATCACGAGCTAAATACATAGAAAATTAAGCAAAGTACTAATGGGATGAATCTTGCAAATTGGTTTCCCACAAGATTCCAAATAAAAAGTTTTGGTTCAACCTAACAGCCTCCCTACCATTACATAATAGAGCTACCCAAAATTACCAAAGGGGCATGATCACCTATTAATTTTTCGGTCACCATAGGATAAACGCAGATAATAGAAATAGTGGCAGAAGTAAAGCTCCTCTGAGGCAGCTAAGAGCTGCAGAGAAAGGTGGCTTTATCCTGAAACAGGTTTTGTTACACACATGACAAATATGACCTTATGTAAATCATCTCTTCCTATCTATGTTCTAAGTGACGCAACTTCAAAATCCAAACAATATTGCCAAACTCTCTATCAGTCTCATAACAATGTGATAGGGAGCTGTGTCCTGGTAGTCAAGTTGAATTAGGCACTGTAGGAACCCAACGATGTAAATATTCCTAAAGATAGAATTTCAGAGGTATTTCTAAAAGTCACATTTCTGAAACTAAGGTCACTCCAATTTATTTACAGAATCCCAAAGAATCACAGAATAGTGAATATGGAGGATTTGCTTATATCATTAATTTAGCTCACTCCCATGTATTTATAAAGAAGACAAAGGCTCCTGAAATGAAGTGCTTGCTGTGGT
Organism: Macaca thibetana thibetana; assembly: GCF_024542745.1. Taxonomy (NCBI): domain Eukaryota; kingdom Metazoa; phylum Chordata; class Mammalia; order Primates; family Cercopithecidae; genus Macaca; species Macaca thibetana. Next base: position 18,966,200 of record NC_065581.1, on the reverse strand, counting down.
CTCACAGGGTAATTCAAGGCACAGCTAAGAAATGAGGGCTTCATCCAACTGCTTCTATAGCCCTAGGGTTTTTCTACCACACCATAAAACCTTCTCACAATGGTTTCATGCACTGTTGTATGAGAAAGAATTATTTCCAAATTGAAAGGGAAGAGTTAATGAAAATGTAACCAATGTAATATACCGATTTAAGTCTCTATTTAATCTATCAAACCATTTACAGGGTGCTCGTTTTCCACAGAAAGCCACACACATCCAGGAGTCGCACACATTCATATTCAGAAATTACTATTTGGGGCTTCCACGTGTGGGTGGGTGGTTGCCTAAGCATGAGAAATTTCCTCAGTTGGAAAGAGATATCTTTGAAGAAAGCTGACAAACCTACTCCCATCTCATGTCAAACTGAGAACTGATCCTCAGTGATCATTAACGATCACATAGTCTGCCCAGCCAAGAACCCATTCTTTACGCAGTTGTAAGGATATCTCACTTAACACATAGAGGGACAGTAATCCATTCAGGAATTCGAGGACTAAAAGATGTACTAAATGATTCATTTACTTAAAAAATTCTTGGGAATATTCTAGGAGCCACAGAGTCAAATTCAAAATGAAAACTGAGATGTTTTTTTCCCCCCTGAATTTATTTTTAAAGGAAATTAACTTCACCTTTCTCCTTCTCTAGTATTATAATGTTGTTGCCTGCTATATAACTTTTACCTCTTGCTGTTTCACTGGGAGCTATTTTGCAATGAAGGACAAGCTAGTTCTGTATGCATTTCTGTGCATGTTTAAAAACAAAAACAAAAGGCACTATGTAAAAAAACAAAGCACATGGCTATTTCAAAGCCAGCTTGGGATGACTTAGCCTTATATTTCCTATTTTCATACACATCCAAAAGGGAACAACTTTCTGTTACCCCAAATATCTTAGAATCACTAGATCTGGACCCCCAAAGATTGTACACAAGAAGGGACTAAGGCAATGTAAGCATAGTTCAACCTCAAGATTTCTTTCACCTTCAGACCACACAAGAGACTCAAGACTCGCTTCAGTTTCTTCCTCTATATGTTCCTCTATATGTTATCTTTCTCCAATGGAAGTAATTTTCCTTCTCTAAGCTCTTATTAAGTAGGATCTTTGCTGTCTTCATATAAATTTCTCATATACTATCTGGTGATATTTATTGTAAATTTTCTCCCCTTCAACATTTTACGCCTTGCCTCTCCTTTGAAGCCTTTCCTGACCTCCTCAGGAAGAGACCTGGCTCTCTCCTAAGAGTTTCTCCTGTGAATGGTACAAACTCGTATTACATCTTGCATAACACTTTCATTTATCTTCATGTTGATCTCCCTCTCTGCTGGTCCCTTGAAGGTAGAAACAATACCTTAACATCTTTAGGTCTTTAAATCTTATAATACTTCCCAGCACAAAATAAATATTTCTTTGATCACTTATTACCATAAATTCCTGCAGAGGTAGCCTTTCCTAATTATAGGCTGTTTCCTGGGTTTTTGTTGTTATTGTTGTTGCTGTTATTATGTAACTGTAACTATCCCTTTTCCTATTTGTCATCCTCCGGACAATCCTATGTTTGCTTCGGGTAAGTCTCAATTTGCTTTATTGGCATGTGGATATCAACATTATCGGGCTGCAGATGAATTCAGTCCTGCCAGATTTACAGAGAAGCAGCAATGCTACGTTAATACATGGAGCAGTCACTTCTTCAATATTCTAACAGGGGAGAGATGAGAAGCTTGCATTCTCTTTCTGTTCACACAAAGAACAAAGCTCACACCTCTGGGCTGGCCACATATCCAGAACAAAATGGTACAACAATGATTTTTCAGTCGTCTTGGTTGATGAAACCTTCCAGCTGCCCAATGGTCAGGCATTTGAGTGGTAAGTAGGGGATATAAAGCATCCTTCCTCTTTACTGGGGACACTGGCTCATTCAAGAGGGATTTGTTGGAGAATCAATTCCCCAAACAGCTTGTTTTGTTTTGTTTTGCTTCCTTTGTATGTAGGCAGATTGTCTTAAGCTGCCAAAGTAGGAAATAAATGGCATTAAAAATGTGTTCCCGTGAAGAAGCAAATTATTTCTTTTACCAGAATATTCATCAGAGATCTGTGAAATTTTGAAAACAACACAAAACCACCAGTGACTTTCTTGTGATTCTTCCCTTGGTCTGCATCTAATTTCAGGTTCTTTCTTTCTGCTCTTTAAAGTTGCTAATATCTGTGACAGAATGCAATATCACGCCAACTTTAATTCAGGTGAAGCTAAAATTAGAGGTAAACTTGCTGATTAAGTGGTCTCATATCACATTTCACACAGAAGCTAAAAGTAGACACTTAGGGTTAAATTGTTACAAGGGCTCTCCAAAATTGCATTCACAAAACCTTCATTGGTATGCATGAGCAGCTGTCTGGTTATCCATCCCACCCAGTAGCAAGCTGGTGACTTCCTTATCAAAGGCTATATACATCGTGGACTAAGACTGTAATTGCCAATTGACAAAGCATCGACACATTGACCACAAAATTGCAACCAGCAGACTCTTATTCACTGTGCTAAGATAAACTAATCTATTTTGACAGTCAACCATACACTCAATATTTGAACTTTTCTGTAATGCCTGCCCTTACTCTCACTCGATGGTGTGCACACTCTCACCTGATCAGGTATCAACCTTACCATAACTGAAGCACCTCCTCTGATACAGAAGCCAGCGGCTAGAGAATAAGACACATACAATCCAAATCTTCACAGGATGGTTTGTAAATCAATCTACCCAACAAAATAGAGATAAGTATTTCCTTTCATTCACTCACTCTCAGTATAAAGATTATTATAGAGCAAATGTTTGTGTCTCCCCAAAATTATACACTGATGCCCTGATCCCCATTTTGTAGGGTTAGAAGAGGTCACGAGGCAGGGCCCTCACGATAGGATTAGTGTCCTTGTAAGAAGAAACACCAGGGAGCTTGTTGCATATCTGTCTCTCTCTCTGTTGCATGTGAGGAAGGCAGCCAGAAAGAGTCCTGTGTAGAAACTGAATCAGCAGTCACCTTGATCTTGGGCTTTCAGCCTTTAGAACAGTGAGAAAAAATCTTGTTGTTTAAGCCACCTAGTCTGCGGTATTTTGTTGTGGCAGCCCAAGGGGACTGACACAAAGATACAGCTATATAAAGTATTATATGTACAAATAATAAATAAATATTAACATACTAGTTGTATTAAAGTAGGTATCATTGTATGGTTACATGTAGATGAAGATGCAGTTCCACATAATTAAGCACAGTTGCAGTTTAAGTCTTCAGCTGGTAAAACTTTCTCTGTTTAGCCCATTTAGAAAAGGTATTCCCTTTGGGAGACTATTTAATAAGTCAAAGACATAACAGAAACAGTGTTGACCTCATTAACATAAGCTTCCTTCTCCTGTTTATAACTTGGTCATAAACCTTCATAACTGCTCAGTAAGAAAACCGTCTGGATGATAATAGTACTCAGAGGGGGAGTTGTTTGCAGATCAGTGAAGCCAGGCCACATGTCCCTCCACCAAAGAGCTGTAAAAGTGCTACTCTCAGTGAAAGCAAAACTCCTTTAAAAATTATTAACACATCAGGACCACTGTGTAGAAGAGTATGTGAGTATACAGAATATAGAGCAAAGAGATTTCTCTTTAAACATCTTAATCGAGCTAATGCAGGCTTTCTCACATATTACCTTGATTCTAAAATTTAATCAATCACAAGGCACACCTTAGATTCAAATTAGCTTTTGGAGATAGATAGACAGACAGACATAAATATGTATATATGTGTGTGACCATGTGTGTATGTATGTGTGTGTATGGGTATACATATGTGTATACATATACGTATGTGTGTGTGTACATATGTGCATATGAATATACATACACACCAATGTATACATTAATAATGAGACCTATCCTGATTATCATTATAAGGTGAAAAATATGTCATAAAATTGAGTAAATTAGTTACTTTTTTCAATTATCTTTCTCCATATATGTATATGTATATGTATGTATGTGCTGGAGAAAAATGAAGAGGATAAAAGAAAACTTTAACATTTGCATTTGCTTTTGTGAACTCTAAAGTGTTTGTAAGGCAGAGCTCACATGTGAAGCTGCTCAAGGAATATGGTTTGCCAAAAAAAAAAGATGGTCACTGAAGGGGGAAAAAATGAATGAAAAGTAGTAGTCTAGATGTGGCTATTTCTTCTTTCATTGTAAACATCTCATTAGAAAAGGATAGTAATTTCAATTTGACTTGAAAGATAAGTTAAATACACTCTCCAGAGCATGTTTCTTTTCGTATTGGTTAAACACTTATATACCACACTCTACACAACCCAAGCAACATCCTAAAGTAAAAGGTGACTTCTAAAATTTTATGTGTATATGTGTTCAAGTCCAGAATTAAGTAAAGCTAATTATGAAGTATGAAAAATGCAAAAAATACAGTACAAGCAAATGCCAATCACCTTCATATTGTTATTAATATCAGCATCACTAAGGCTGGACCAATCACACCTCTGTTCCTTGTGCCTTACCCACTTGAACCTCATTGAGATTGTGGATCTAGTTTCCAGTTTACAGGAACAGCAGCCATCAGAGGAACAAGTTAAGCAAAAAAGCAACCTGAGAAATCTAGAGGGTAGAAATTTCCATAGGATAATAGCTTAGGTCAGCTCAACAAGTACACAGCATGGAAGGGAAGGGGGAAGGTAGGGTGTACGGATTCCCAGTGTAAAACTATTAAGAGACAATAACCAAATGGTATGGGTGAACCTGAACTAGATCTTGCCTTGAACACACCAACACTAAAAGCTATTTTAAGGCTAATGCAGGAAGTTTGAATATAGACAGAATATTACTTAATATTGAGGACTTAGTGAGCGAAATGCAGAGCAAGATGATGGCCAAAATAAACCATCAAAGGGATAATTCAGAGAATTACAGCACAGAATGTCCCAAACCTGGAGAAAGATATCAGTAAAGTACAAGAAGGTTATAGAACACCAAACAGATTTAACCCAAAGAAGACCATCTCAAGATACTCAATAATCAAATTCCCAAAAGTCAAGGATAAAGAAAGGATGATAAAGCAGCAAAAGAAAGGAAACAAATAACATACAACGGAGCTCCAACCTGTCTGGCTGCAGACTTCTCAGTGGAAACCTTACAGGCCAGGAGAGCTGGCATGACAAATTTACAGTGCTGAAGGAAGAAAACTTTTATCCTGAAATAGTACATCCAGCAAAAATATTCTTCAGAAAATGCAGGAGAAATACTTCCTAGACAAACAAAAGCTGAGGGATATCTTCAACACTAGACCTTTCTTACAAGAAATGCTAAAGGGAGTTACTCAATCTGAAAGAAAAGGACATTAAATGAGCAACAAAAAATTATCTGAAGGTACAAAACTCACTGGTAATAGTGCACAGAAAAAAAACAGAATATTATTACACTGTAATTGTGGTGCATAAACTACTCGTATCTCGAGTAGAAACACTAAAAGATGAACTAATCAAAAATTATAACTACAACAACTTTTTAAGACATAGACAATATAATAAGACATAAATAGAAACAATAAAAAGTTTACAAGCGGGGGATGAAGTACAAGTGCAGAGTTTTTATTAGTTTTCTCTTTGCTTATTTGTTCGTTTCTTTACACAATCAGTGTTAAGTCTTCATCGGTTTAAAATAGTGGATTATAAGATATTATTTGCAAGCCTTGTGGTAACCTCAAATAAAAAACATACAACAAATACACAAAAAATAAAGAGCAAGAAATTAAATTATGTTACCTCAGAAAATCACCTTCGCTGAAAGGAAGATAGGAAGAAAAGAAGGAAGAGAAGACAAGACCACACAACAACCAGAAAACAAATAACAAAATGCCAGAAGTAAGTCTTTACTTATCAATAACAATAAATGGACTAAACTGCCAATGAAAATGCAGAATGGCTGAAAGTATTAAAAAAAAGAAAAGACCCAGCAATCTCTTGCATATAGGAAACACACTTCAGTTATAAAGACATGCATAGAAATAAAATAAAGAGATGAAAAAAGATATCCTAGGCAAGCAAAAATAAAAAAAGAGCAGGAGTACCCGTACTTAATCAGACAAAATAGATTTCAAGACAAACATTATAAAAATAGACAAAGAAGGTTATTATATAATGATAAAGGGGTCAATTAGGCAAGAGGGTATAACAACTGTAAAGATGTATACCCAACATTGCAGCACCCATATGTTTAAAGCAAATATTAATAGAGCTAAAGAGAGAGATAAACCCCAATATGATAATAGCTGGAGACTTCAACATCCAACTTTCAGCATTGGATAGATCATAGAGACAGAAAATCAACAAAGACACATTGGACTTAATCTGCAGTATAGATCAAATGGATCTAATAGATGCTTATAGAACATTTAATCCAACAGGTGCAGAATACACATTCTTCTCTGCATATGTATTCTTCTCAAGGATAGACCATATTTTAGGTCATAAAACAAGTCTTAAAACTTTCAAAAAATTAGAAATCATATCCAGTATCTTCTCTGACAGCAATGGAATAAAACTAGAAATCAACAATCAGAGGAATTTTGGAAACTATACAAATATATGCAAATTAAACAACAAGCTCCAGAATGACCAGTGGATCAATGAAGTAATTAAGAAGGAAATTTAAAAAGTATTTAAATGAAAATGGAAACACAACATACCAAAACCTATGGGGTACCATAAAAGCAGCACTAAGACAAAAGTCTATAGCAAGAAGTACCTACATCAAAATAGTAGGAAAACTTGAAATAATCAACTTAACTATGTATCTTGAAGAACTAGAAAATCAAGAGTGAAACAAACCCGAAATTAGTAGAAGACAAGAAATAATGAAGATCATAGCAGAAATAAATGAAATTGAAACAAAAAAGACCATACAAAAGTTTAATGAAACAAAAAGTGGGTTTTTCGGAAAGATAAATACAATTGGCAAAACTCTAGCCAGGCTAAACAAGAAAAAAGAGAGAAGATGCAAATAAAATCAGAGATGAAAAAAGAGACATTATAACCAATGCTGCAGAAATTCAAAGGATCATTAGAGCCTACTTTGAGCAACTATATCCCAAAACATTAGAAGACATGAATAAATTCCTAAACACATACAATCTGCCAATATTAAACCATGAACAAATTCAAAACCTGAACAGACCAATAACAAGTAATGAGATCAAAGCAGTAATAAAGTCTCCCAACAAAGAAAAGTTCAGGACTCAATGGCTTCATTGCTGAATTTTGCCAAACATTTAAAGAACTAATACGTTCCTACTGAAGGTATTTAAAAAAAAAAAAATAGAGGAGGATGGAATACTTCTAAATTCATTCTATGAGGATGGTATTACCCTAATACCAAAACCAAAGACACATCAAAAAAAGAAAAGTGCAGGCCAATATCCCTGATGAATATTGATGTAAAAATCCTCAACAAAATACTAGCAAACTGAATTCAACAACACATTAAAATGATAATTTATCACAACCAAGTGTCATTTATCCCAGGAATGCAAGAATGCTTCAATATATGAAAATCAATCAATGTGATATATCATGTCAACAGAATAAAGGACAAAAATAATGTGATCATTTCAACTGATGCTGAAAAATCAGTGGATACAAACATGCCCACTTTCATCATGGTTATTCAACATAATACTGGAAGTCCTATCTAGAGCAATCACACAAGAGAAAAAAATAAAGGGCACCCAAAATGGAAAAGAAGTCAAATTATCCCTGTTTAGAGATGACATAGTCTTATATTTAGAAAAACCTAATGACTCAACCAAAAACTATTGGAATTGATAAACAAATTCAGTAAATTTGCAGGATACAAAACCAATATACACTAATTAGCAAAAATTCTGTATGCTAGCAGTGAACAATTTGAAAAAGAAATCAAGAAAGTAACTTCATTTACAATAGCTACAAATAAATTAAAACTCCTAGGGATAACTTAACCAAATAAGTAAAAGATCTCTACAATAAAAATTATAAAACATTGATGCAATAAATTAAAGAGAACACAAAAAAGAAAAGATATTCCACGTTCATGGGTTGGAAGATTCAATCTTGTTAAAATAACCATACTACCCAAAGCAATCTACAGATTCAATGCAATTCCTATACAATACCAATGACATTCTTCACAGAAATAGGAAAGCCAATCCTATAACGTATACAGAACAACAAAAGACCCAGAATAGCCAAAGCCATCCTAAGCAAAAAGAACAAAACTGGAGGAATCACATTACCTGACATCAAATTATGCTACAGAACTGTAGTCACCAAAACAGCATGGTACCAACATAAAAACAGACACGAAGACCAATGGAACAAAATAGAGAACCCAGAAACAAATCCATACATCTACAGTGAATTCATTTTTGACAAAGTTGTCAAGAACGTACATTTGGGAAAAGATAATTCCTTCAATAAATAGTGCTGGGAAAACTGAATATCCATATGATGCAGAAGAATGATTCCAGAACTGCATCTGTCACAGTATACAAAAAAAAAAATCACATAAATTAAGGACTTAAATCTAAGACTTCAAACTATGAAAGTACTAAAAGAAAACATTGGGGAAAGTCTCTAGGACATTGGTCTGGACAAAGATTTCTTGAGTAATACTCTACAAGCACAGGCAACCAAAGCAAACATGGATAAATAGGATGACATCAAGTTAAAAACTTCTGCAAAGCAAAGAAAACAATCAATGAAGTGAAGAGACAACTCATAGAATGGGAGAAAATATTTGCAAACTATTCATCTGACAAGGAATTAATAACAAGAATATATAAGGAGCTCAAGCAACTCTATAGAAAAAAATCTAATAATCTGATTTTAAAAAAATGGACAAAACTGATCTACGTAGACACTTCTCAAAAGAAGACATAGAAATGGCAAACAGGTATATGAAAAGGTGCTCAACATCATCGATCATCAGAAAAATGCAAATCAAAAGTACAATGAGATGTCATCTCATCCCAGTTAAAATGACTTTTATCCAAAGGCAGGCAATAGCAAATGCTGTCAAGGATGTGGAGAAAAAGGAAACTTTGTACACTGTTGGTGAGAATGTAAATTTTTACATTCTACACAGCCATAAGAATGAGATTCTATCATTTCCAACAACATGGATAGAACTGGAAATCATTATGTTAAGTGAAATAAGTCATGCACAGAAAGATAAACATCACATGTTCTCATTTATTTGTGGGGCAACAAATTAAAACAACTGGACTCATGGAGATAGAGAGTAAAAGGATGGTTACCAGAGGCTGAAAAGAGTAGTAGGGGGTAGGGTAGGAAGTGGGGATGGTTAATGGGTACAAAAATATAGTTAGAATGAATAAGATACAGTATTTGATAGCACAACAGGGTGACTAGAGCCAACAATAGTTTATTGTACATTTAAAAATAACTAAAAGAGTATAATTAGATTGTTTGTAAAGAAAGGATAAATGCTTGAGGTGATATATACCCATTTACCCTGATGTAATTATTACACATTGTATGCCTGTATCAAAATATCTCATGTAACCCATAAATATATATACCTACTATGTAGCCCCAAAAATAAAAAATTTAAAAATAGAAAAAAGATATTGGGGAATTAGAGTTCATTATATAATAGTGGTGAAGTAGGAATATATCTATTTTTAGAGAAAGACTTCTAAAGCATTTAGAAATGAAATACCATAAAGTCTATAACTTATTTTAAGTGATATAGTAAAACGGTATAAAGAAAGTATGGTAAAAGACACACAATTATTACATTTAGCTACTGAATACATGGGTGTTCATTATACTATCTGTCTACTTTTCTATGTATTTAAATTTTTTCTAACTTTTTCTAACAAATGAATCTGAGTTAACCAACCAAGTTCGTTAACAACATTGTTTTATAGAGGTGACATTATCTCACCACTTAAAAAATTAGATAAAATAATGTACATAAATGCAGCCAAATATCTATTATTAGGAAATTATTTTGCAAAATAATTGTTAGAAAACTTGAATCCTGTTTTATTTCCTACTTGATTTATCTTGTAAAAGTGTCAACATCTGTGTTAACTAGTAAATTATCGGAACTTTCTCTTCTCTCAAAATGTTGTTGTGAGGATCAAATAGTAATGTTTTATAAGCTATACATTGTGATACAAATGCTACTTGTATTAATAACTCTAGTACTAAACTGGCTCTTGCATTACAATTAACTTTCTAATAACAATGAGCATGCTCCTCCTCCACTTAGGAGTAGGAATGTGTTCCTAGATTCAAAACTATAAACATGCACATCTTCAAATACATTTACTATTTTTCTGTTATCTGGCTAGGAAAGAAAGACTAGTACCTTATTTCCAATAAAAGTTAACATATGCAGGCACACATATAGAGTCATTTATGTTTATTGAAGATAATTCTCTCAGAGTATGTTTTAATTTGTAACTCACCTTACATCTTTCCTGGTACTGTTAAGAGACCAACATTGTCAAATCAAAAGAGATAGTTGTTTCTCTGAACTTACTGCAGCATCTGAGATGCTACAGTCCAGTTCCGAAGCCCTATACTTTGCAGGTTTAGAGGACAGCAAGCAGATATTCAAACTTCTAAAAATTCTGAATCTCCTCACCGATTTCTGCTTCAGTTATTTGAACTACATCTTCTTTTGTTACATCATCAACTGAGATAAATTATTTTAAATAGCTGCTCATGTGGGAACAGATTTAATACAAGTGACCAAGGTTACCAGAAATTGTATTTTATTCTTGATGCATGGATAGGGCCTTTAAATGTTATTTTATGGTTTTTTTTTTAAATAAGCAAATTACCAAATCATAGATGACTAGAACACATTAGCATGTAAAATTAACTATTAGAAGTTACAATGAACCACCAAGGGCTATTTGGAAGTTAGAATTTTTAAATTCAAGGTGTGATGGTCTAAAGAGTACAGAAAATATGATAAATACATTATGTGCATGGATATTAAATTTTACATTGGACCAAAGTTTCAGGTGCTCTTATGCCCAGAATTAGACTCTTTAAAGATCTTATGCTTATTAAAATTCTCCTACTCCTAGGTCCTATGAACCCAAACAAAGCAAATAAAAGAGGTCTCTTGGGTAAGGAAAGCACAGCAAGCCCTCACGCCCATTAGTCTACAGAACTAATTGCAGGCCCAGCCCAGCCTTGCGCAAGCACCCTAGATGTAAGCGGGAAGACAGATGTGGGCAGTGAGGGCCTGAAAAAGCTCCCCTACATACCTACCCCTGGTCTCCCATAATATTAGTGTGGCATGGAGAATATTTGGAAAAATTCCTATCACCCAATTCATTCACCAGCCCAAGATGGGTACACGGGTTAGCTAAGAATCTAGAGTGGAATTTCTACCAGAGGTTGACAAAGCAAGGGGGCAGGGAGGTCTCCTAACAGAGAATTCAGAATAAGTTCAAATCCAAGAGTCAGGTAGATAGTGTCATTGAACTAAAAAAGAGTACCCTGAGAACTGAGATGGGGCATTTGGTCGGCAGATGGCCCAGCAACCTGGAATAGTCCTGGCATCTTCACTCAGAGCAACAAACAATGGGCTGGCTCCCTCAGCAGGGAGTGCATAAGAGACAGAACCTGATAACCACAGCCCCAGGGAGAGGACATACCTCAGCAGAGGGAAGAAGGACACAAGGAGCAGGGACAGTCTGCAAAGCGGAAACCTCCTCCTTGTTCCTATGGAACTTCTCATTCTCCATCCCCATATTGTCATGCGGAAGAAGAGGAGGGAAGAATATTTGAAAAGGGAAGATGCCTTGATTGAGATTTTAAACTGACTTAGGAAACAGATTCCACTTTGGGAGAAATAAAGCTACCCTTCTGTACATTCGAGTTTTGCCTATGAATTTCAGTCCCATTATCACCTAACACTCTGCTTCAAGCTCATGGAGGCATGCATTCTCAGCTCTTCAAGACAGAGAACTCAAAATGACTAATAAAGAGCTGAATTCTTTCACTTCTCTTCAGTGTGATTTTCACAAGGTAAAAAGCTTCCTCTTGATCCAGCTTCCCTGGCTTTTGGGATCATGTAAAATTGTCAGCACCTGCCATTTGAATGTGTTTTAGCACAGCAGGCTCATGAAATGTGGCAGCTGGAAGCAGGTGTGAGTTGGGAGCAGGGTTAGCCAGCTTCTAAGGGAAACCAAGGTTTTCCCAGGGAGGGATTTAAAGACAAATGTACATTTCCACCTCCAGACTAAACAAAACCAGAAAACTGTTTTGACCCTGTCGCTCAAGAAAAGGAGAGTAGGGTCAAAGATCATCACAAAAACAAATGCCACAAAAAGATGACACCCCATTTGCATCAATAGGGTTGGGAGGCGGAGCTTGACAATAGGGAAAAGCTGGAGATAAATAATACAGGGAAGGAGTGCAGTGGGATTTAATCATACAGAGCAACTGACAAGAAGATGGCATTAAAGACAAAGCAGCACTTAAGCCGTGTACCTGAACTGGGGTGGGGGTGGGGGGTAGTTAGGCAGAGCATTATTTTAAAAGACGGTTTGTAAATATTTTGTGTGTGTGTTTTCTGACAAAATTTTAGTTTATCAACCTCAAAGATTTTGCTTCGTGTTTCCACGTGCAATATTAAATCTCCCTAGACCTATCCTTAAGTACACTTGTGAGTGTGTGTGTGTGTGTGTGTGTGTCTGTGTCTGAGAAGGAGAGAGAGAGATTTAAGCAGTGGGTATAATAGCTTATATATCCTTGTATATAGCATTAAAAGATATTTTAAAAATCATTGTTAATCCACACAATATTACCTACAAAATGCACAGAGCAGAATACTAGAATTAGAGTATGATTCTAACAAGCAGAATCAGATACTAGGATTTCACAAACATCTGGTGTTGACCACCTATACACAAACTGATTTTTAGAGAAGTGAAATTAAGAACTATTTCTCTAAATTTAAATTTAGTTTGCAAAGTCCGTTAGCATGGTATCACAATAAATTTGCCAAGATATCTGATCTGACTATAATTGAACCAGGTTACCTTTCCCCATGGCTTGCATATAGCTCCCTTGTTCTGGTTGGGTCTATAACCCTAGACCTTTTGCTCTCATATCAACTTGTGTTTCATTCATTGATGGAGTTCTGAGCCCTTCTGTTCCTGACTTCTTGTCTTTCACTCAAGCCTGTGAAATATTCCTGAGGACTTTACTCCTAGGCATGATGCGTACTAGCTCCTCTAATTACACCTCTTTCTGACCACTCTGGATCAGAAGCCCACTCCGACCCAGCCTGCAAGACTTAGCGAGAAAACATGAGCCCTTCCAAAGGGGAATGAAACACAAGATTTCTACCAATATGACCACTAAGCTGACTTCTTAATTTATCTCTATGATCAACAAATGCTTTAGAGTCTAAACTCCCAGAGAAAGATCCTTCAACAACATCTCCATTATCAATAGGCTTGAATTTTTAAATTATTGTCAACATAGTTAGCAAGCCTTATCCATTTATCCATTATTTCATTCATTCATTTATTTACTACTTATGTTTTACTTTTAAAAATACAAGTAAAACAAAATAACAACAAAAAATTAAACTAAGTATCTCTTATGGACTGGGAATAGAAATAGGCCTCAGGGATATGTCTAATTCAGATTTCAGAAGCAAAGTTGACATTTTTCTATGTAGTGGGATTTGGAAGCATCCCCTGCCCCAAATATGTCCCTTTTTTATCCTACGTTTTCTTTTTTATTGCCTACTTTTAGACCCCCCACCCAAAAAAAAAAAAACAGGTTGTACACCAAGGAATGGTAATTAGATTTGTCATTATCAAAAAAAAAAAAAAACTAAAAGCTAATAATGTAACTGTGAAAATAAACTGTATAGAAAATTATCATTTACTTCTGAAGCATATGAAGAGTTAATCACCTGCAGTCAAGTCTATCTGAAAGAATTATTAAAACTCATACATCAACAAGAAGAAATCTGAACCTCAGAGGACAATGAAGACTGGTGAGCACAGAAAGTTATCAAACAACTTGATACTTTAATTAGTTCTCAGTTGAGAAAAATAACGAACATTTGGAATTAAAAATTAAATGTAAAACAAAATTCTATGTAAAACAAACCAATTCAGAGGAATATCCAACAAAGAGGTAATATATACTGGGTCTTATGTTCAGGAATAGAAAAAATATAGAAACACTCACAGTAGTTAAAGGTGACTCTATATATGCTTTGGAAGAAATCATTTTATAGATAAAAATTAAAATTTCTTCCAAAAATATTGCTAAGCATAAGGGCAATTTTTTTTTTACTCTTCAAATATCTTCAATCATTCTTGTCTATTTCTCTGAGAACATATTGAGGCTCAATTGATTTAATTGCAGCCAGGCGCAGTGGCTCACTTCTGTAATCCCAGCACTTTGGGAGGCCAAGGTGAGAGGATCACTTGAGCACCAGAGTTTGAGACCAACCTGGGCAACATGGCAAGACCCCTGTCTCTACAGAAAATAATAATAATAATAATAATAATAATCACGCATGGTTTTGCGTACCTGTGGTCCCAGCTATTTGGGAGGCTGAAGTGGAAAAATCACTGGAGTCCGGGAGTTCAAGGCTGCAGTGAGCCTTGACTGTACCATTGCCCTCCAGACTAAGCTTGTCTAAACAACAATGACAACAACAACAGCAACACTGCTATGAAATCACAATCAACTTCTAAGAAATCTGACCACTTTCTACTCTTAAGGGTTGTATGACAGACTACTACTGCTGATTCCCTTTCTCTAAAACCATGTTGTCAAAATGCAGGTCGCAGAACATGAATAAAAGTCTAAAATTATCTAGGCGCTGAAGAGTTTTGTTTATACAAGTTATAGTTGTCGCTATTTACTTAATTAGAATTAAAACTAAAAAATGTAAACATATTCACTTATTTATTTAAAATGAACAATATTACAAAAATATTTTATAAAAATAATTATATTTCCCAAAAGAAAAAATTTGTGAGAAAAGTGATGATCTTTTCCATTTTTGCAAATCTCTTTAATGTGTGACTTCATAGAAACAGCCGGGTTCACATATATGGTTCTGTACTCAATTTGTGGAGACATGCTTCTCTTCCTGAAGCATATGAAAAAAAAAATGAATTCACACAGATAAATATTTGAGGAAAGGAGGAGAAGTACTTTAATACCCCTTTTCAGATAATTCTAGGTATTCTTTTTTGGAACTACACCAAAACTCATTAGGTTAAAGTTTCCTAAAATTTAGATACAATGTGGAATCTTAAATCATAAGTAAACATTTTTACTCTACTACATTAAAATCCATTTGTCTACCTTGTACATGGAATCGTATTTTGCTACACATGAATTTGTGATATCATGCATTGATATGTTAGGAAATATCGGTTACTGAGTTATGCCTATCTTCCAAATGTTCAATATGAAAAATATGTATCTTTCATTATAAAATATCAAAAAGTCACATTTGTTAATACTGCCATTGACTTTATCAGAAAATCATTAAGAATTGGAAAGTCATAAAGCTGATGGATACAAGTTTTGAAAAAGTCACATTTTTACCTGAAAGTTCCAATTTTATCATTGGCAACAAATACTATGGTCTATTTTCTTGAATTCACATTTTCAAGGAAATGTCTATCAAATGCCTAACTCTGACAAGCCATAGCTTATGTATGAGTGTTTTCTTTCAGTGAAAATAGTATCACAACTTAAGCATAAGACAACCTTTGTACTTCAATATAAAGCAGAAATTCCCTATGGATACTTCTCATGTTGTCACACAAAATATTTCTATACTCGAGAGTCAAAATTTAATAAAATGAATTGTATTGTTTCATTAAAGACATTAAGAAAAACTTGGCTTTTTAATTAATTGATTATTATTATTGCTGTAAAAACTGCAATGGGCTCTCTTCAGTTTGGTGTTATTGTCTTGATTAATGTTAAGATACTAGAAGTTTTACCCATTATTACTTTTTAGTCATCATCACTGCAAATGTAGCAAAGTGAAAAAGGCACATAACACCTTAGAGTTACTATAAAAATAGTTTTGACCTTATGGACCCCCTAAGTGTGTCTTGAAGATTACCGGGGTCAATGGACCACTTTTGGGAACCACTGTCCTTAACAACAACAAAAAAAAGATGTCTGTGGACAAGCAGTATGTTTTTATAGATATTTGTTGAATGAATAGGAAAGCTCTAAGTGTGGGATTCTTTAACTGCTTTAAGAATGATGCACCAACCAAATTTGCTAGAATGGGTGATACTTTCCTGCCTAGGGCCTGTATAAGAGGGGCCCAAACTGGACTAGAGAAGTGATGGTGAGAGAAGGGAGATATGAGGAGCCAAGAAGGCTTTTGGCAAAAATGACAGATTTAAAAAAAAAGAAAGAAAGAGAATCAAAGAATCCAGGGGAAATTTGTGAAAATGGAGAAGCTGAAGAAACAGCTAGTTCTTGAAGGGCCTTTTATATTATCTAACGTGTACTTTAAAGTATTCCAGCACAGACTGTGCTATACTCACAGGCTAGTTTTCATGTGTATCCTAAGGGCCGTTAGTTAACATTTGGTGTATTCTAATTCGGATTACACACTACACAGTGTTTAGTTAAGATTTGAAAGAATAATCAGGAGTCCACACTCCAGAAAGCAACCAACCTCAACTCTCTTGATGGCTTTACCATCCCTGAATGGTTTTATAATTACACAAGAAAAGCTTTCCATTGGTGAAGTGAGTTCAAGATTGGCAGTATATCATATCAGTACCTCAGCCTTTGCTGGACTGAGTATAAGGATCTGAGGAGAATGGCAACCCACAGCCCTCAGAAAAGGTACCTTGGGCCCAGCACTGGGTTCTATATTCAGACTCAAATGGATTCTGTCACCTCACTACTTACCTGAGTCATGAAGCTAGAATATTTCACATCTACCTCAAGTAAACCTTTGCTCAAAGTTGCAGAACACCTTAAAAGGATAGAAAATCAAGTCTTTATCAAGTTTTAAAAGGTTCTGCTATTTTTTAAAAAAATAAAAACTAATTTTCTCACCTGCCTGCTAATAAGAATTTGTATGTGTGAGAATTCAGTTGGAGACTTGCCTTCTGAATCATGCCACCCAATAACAAAGTTGTCAAGAAGGAGATCCCAAATCTTCATCTATCTCAAACAAACAAAGCTTCTAGTAGTTAAAAAAATAAAACAACGGTAACA
The DNA here is from genome assembly GCF_024542745.1 of Macaca thibetana thibetana. NCBI lineage: Eukaryota > Metazoa > Chordata > Mammalia > Primates > Cercopithecidae > Macaca > Macaca thibetana. The sequence continues at coordinate 18,948,853 of NC_065581.1, read as the reverse complement.
ACAACAACAAAACCATAAGAAAACCAACAGTTGGGTAAGAACAAAATTGTTTCATAATAGAGGCTAGAAAAAAAGCTCTGAAAAAAAAGACATAAAATAAGTGGCAGATACCAGTTGAATTAATGAAACAACTAGAAAACCAGACATTTTCAACTGGAGGCATAAAGCATCTGTGCAGCAAAGGATTCATCTTGCACAAAGACAGGTTTCGCTCCTAGGAGGTAACATCTAACACTTTAGAATGTCCTGCCTCATAAGAATGTCTTTGTTTACCTGTGGGCCTTGGGGTCATGCCAGAGTCTATGTTAAAAATGTGATTTATAGTGAGGGGGCTTCAGACCATGATGCAGTGTCAGCTTAGCCTTTGGAGGAGCTGAAGACTAAAGTCGGCCACCCTGGTGGTCAGCCATGTCTACAAGGCTGAGCCCCAATAAAACTCTAGACACCAAGGAAGGGATGAGTTTCTCTGGTTGTCAATCCTTTATATGTATCATCACACATCATTGCTGAAACTAATAAGTGTTGTCCACATGACTCCACTGAGAAGACAACTAGAAACTCCATGTTTGCAACCTTCCTCGACTCTGCCCTAGGCCCTTCTTCCCTTGGTTGATTGTAATGTACCCTCTTGCTGCATAAACCATAACCATGAGTATAACAGCTCTCAGTGAGTTCTCTGAGTCCATCTAGCAACTTATTGAACCTCAATGTGGTCTTGAGAAACCATGAACTTGCAGCTAATGTTAGATATGAGTGTGATCTTGGGGAGTCCCTCAAATGTGCAGTTAGTGTTAGAAGTGAGAGTGGTCTTGAGGGCTCCTGAACTGTGTTGTATCCAAATAAGAAATAATACATTCCTCCAGAAATCAAAGTTACATAAAGATAGTTCGGTCATAGAGTAGAACAGGAGAGAAAGTACAGTAAACTGACCAGATCTTTCCCTGAAGCAACTGGAATCTGAGAGAAAACTCTAAAGAATAAAAGGATTGAAAACAGAAGGAACAAATTTAATACTTTAAACCCAAACTAAAAAGTACTGGGTAACATGAGATGCTATGTTCAATTTGCCTCAATTGCATACAGACAAAATCCTGAATTTCTCTCACATTTTGTGAACTTGAGTTTTTCATGGAAGCAAAAGTATATAGGGTGGTAAGAGTGGTAGAGCTTCCAGGTGGTAAAGCAAAGGGGTCCTAGACTCATGATCCTTGGAAGGGACAGCTCCCTGTTTTCACCCTAAGAAATGGCAGCAAGCAGTTAGCTTCAGAGCCACAGCAAAGGAGGAGAAAAGAACTGGCTTTCAGCCAATCTAATGACTCAAAAGCTGCCTTTTCCCCGTGTCTCAGACAGCCACACTCCTAAATTCACACTTTATGTAATGGCAAAACAGAATGATGAGTAAAAATGGAAAGCCGGAGCCCTAAGGCTCTCAGCATGGCCAAGGTGTACATTTCAAAGTGAGAAGTGTTTGGGAAACATGGTATTTCTAACATCCTGGAGTTAAGAGTTATATAAAATCCCAAAGAATAAAGCACCAATTTATTTCCCTTCAGGACACTCTGTTTTCCTTTCAACTGTACACACCAGCTGAAGAAGGACACGTAGATGTGTTTGGGTAACCTGTTTTCTTGAAAGTTGAGAAGGCAGCCATATGCAGAGCGGCATCTGTTGCAGGGTCCAGCAGCCTGCTCCTGGCAACACTGCTCTGCGTCAGTTACAAGGGCAGTTTCTCTGAAACAAAAGCATGTCCCTGCCATCTAAGAAGTCAAGTGCCATTTCAGTTTAGAACCCACTCCCCTTTCCACAAAGGTAAGAGCCCTTATACACTCTGAATACTTAAGAATGACATATTCCAAACCCAAAGAAAAATTTGGGAAGAATCATCATTGTTTCAACCTATCTGATCATCTGCTCTCTACAGTGATTTTAGGAGACCCAAAGAGACTTTTGTGTCCCTGCACGATCCTCACATCTGTTTTATCTTCAACCATTTCACCTTCATCAATTTGTCAATTCACCCAACAAGCCTTTTCTAAGTCATCAATAAGTCCTTAATGAAAATCCATTTTGTAAAGCCCTAAATTTACAAATCAGGAAAAGTAGATTTTTGTTTCATTAAAGAAGTGGGTCTCTGAAATTGATGGAACATTTTACCCATGCCAAAAGATTTCTGTCACTTGACAAACTGAGTGTTCTGAGTGTTTTACCCATGTTGAGAACAGGCAGACAAGATGACACCTGGGCTTAGGTAGGAATCACCATGCTATACGATCTGTCAAATGCCCCTTTATTTTAAGTAGCTTTATTTAGTTTTGTAAGAATTCAGTTTGTTGAGTACATATCTAGAACACACATTTTCTATTAAGTAAGATAAAGTTTTGCTTGGGTTCTTGACACCTGCTCTGATCTCCATTTTTTTCTCTTTCTGTCATTGTGACACTTGCCCTTTTAAAAGCCTACAAGAAAACCAGATACATTTCCTTATTCTAGATTATGTTTGGATTCTATACTATTTCAGGAATCTAAAATATAATCACAGGATATCTAAGTAGGAAAGAGATTGATATCCTCTGTATTAGTCCATTCTCGCATTGCTATAAAGAACTACCTGAGACTGGGTAATTTATGAAGAAAAGAGGTTTAATTGACTCATCATTCCGCAGGATGTACAGGAAGCACAGCTAGGGAGGCCTAAGGAAACTTACAATCATGGCAGAAGGTGAAGGCGGAACAAGCACATCTTCACATGGTGACAGGAGAAAGAGAAAGAGAGAGCAAAGGGGGAAAAAGGGTAAAGTGAGAAGCCACACACTTTTAAACCATCAGATCTCATAAGAACTCACTCTCTATCATGAGAACAGCAACTGGGAAATCCACCTCCATGATCCAATCACCTCCCACCAGGTCCCTTCTCCAACACTGGAAATTATAATTCAACAAGAGATTTGGGTAGGGACACAGAACCAAACCATATCACCATCCATTCATCCATACAACTATTCTCAATTCAAAAATTAATCATTGAAGATAAAATGGTACAGAAGACTGTCACGGTCCCAGCTCTCATGAAACTCAACATCTAACGAAGAAAATAGAAATATAAGGTATTCAGAACCAAGGTGATACTAGGTTTTGATGAGGCAATTATGTGGTACCTTGGGAATATACCAGAGGCTTTATCACAGAAAGTTTACCAGAGGAAGTGATATCTAAGGGTAAAATCTAGAGACTGAGTAGGAGTTAACCAGGAGAAGACGAGAGGGAAATAGTCCATATTGGAAAGGTCAGAAGTGAAGAAACATGGCAAATTCTAGAAGTAATGGGGACTGCTGGGAAGAGTGTCAGGGAAAGAAGCAGGAGAGTTTGACACTGTCTGGATGCTGAGTAACTTTGTGTGCTGTGCTGAAGAGCTGGGAACTTATCCAAACAGCAGTGGGCTTTGACTGAAGGATGAACACATTTAGATTTAAAGCCCTTCAATGCCTTACCAATGACTATAGGATCAAACCTAATCCCCTTAACTGGGCTAGTATGGCACTAGGAAGCATAGCATGAGGAATCAGAGATCCAGTAAAGAGGAGCCTGAAGTTTGGAGATAGGAAATCCAGTTTGGGACACAGCATTGAACAAAGGCTTTGTCACAGACACGCCACATAGGAACTGAGTTACCAATTCAAAGCATGACCAGCAGAAGGACTAGGTTGATCATGAATTTAAGACCTTCTGACAGGATTCCTCTCACTCCTTGTCCTTCGTAACAAGGTCTGGCATGAGGCTCAACCTACAGTGTGGAAGACTCCGTTCCAATGATTAGAGGGATCAGAGGGATACAGGGTCATCAATTAATCATTCATTAATTTTTCCTTTTGTTCCTTACTGTATTTATTCATTCAATATACATTCATAGAGCAGGCCATCCTAGCAAAGCATCCATTTTTTGTTCAATAATTTAATACAATATTGAATATGACAGAACACCCAGAAAACTTAATACATGTGCAATATATTTTAGGTGTCTCTCTAAGATCAAATGCCTGGCACAATATCAGCAATAGACAAATAGATAACTAGCCAATGTTCATGGCCACAACTCACTGGGAATATTCTAAAATACAATGGCAGTGTCAGGATCAGTTTAACAACCAGTGCGTTTATTATATATTATTTTATTAGCCTTTCAATCAAGGTATTTATCAAGCATTTACTTTTATAAGGCAGACTTAGAGCTGATGGAGGAGAATTAAAGAAGCCTGAGAAATTCTGCTCCTCATTTCATGAGACTGTAATCTAAGTGTAAGTTGACCAAACATACAAGACAGGAACACGTAAGTGTTGAAGGAGAGTCAACACCTGGGTGAATTTACAGTGGGCCAGGTTAGTCAGAAGAGGCTTTCTGGAGGAGAAAGGGAAGTACTTAATGCTGCAGAGACGGGAAGTTACAGAGTTTAGGGAAGACACTCTGGCACAACCGGAGGTGGCTGCTAGTAAGATATCTTTTTGCTTTCTATTTATTTTCTTTAAGAAAGAAACATTCTGAAGCCACCCCTATGTTTGGTTTCTGATCCAAGCATACCAATAACAACATTGCTACCCATCTGCTTCTGGGCCTCCCACCCTTTCCAACCCTCCATTGTCATGATCAGATCCAGCAAATTAATGCTCCTTCTTTCGTTTTTGTTTTTGTTTTTTTTTTTTTCTTGGATGTGAATTAAATTTCTTTCTTTTTTAATATTCCCTTTATTAAATTTTACTTTAAGTTCTGGGATACATGTGCAGAACGTGCAGGTTTGTTACATTGGTATGCATGTGCCATGGTGGTTTGTTGCACCTATCAACCCATCATCTAGGTTTTAAACCCCATATGCATTAGGTATTTGTCCTAATGCTATCCCTCCCATTGCCCTCCAACCCCCGACAGGCCCCAGTGTGTGATGTTCCCCTTCCTGTGTCCATGTGTTCTAACTGATCAGCTCCCACTTATGAGTGAGAACATCCGGTGTTTGGTTTTCTGTTCCTATGTTAGTTTGCTGAGAATGATGGCTTCCAGCTTCATCAATGTCCCTGCAAAGAACATGAACTCATTTTTTATGGCTTCATAGTATTCCATGATATGTATGTGCCACATTTTCTTTATCCAGTCTATCATTGATGGGCATTTGGGTTGGTTCCAAGTCTTTGCTATTATAAATAGTTAATGTTCATTCTTTTGTCACTACTCCTCACCTATTCTAGTACAGTTTAGTAGATCACAAAGCAGATAGGTAGGTGTTCTCCTTTCTCCCCTAAAAAATTCTCAGAGGCCTCTGAGGTAAAAACATTTTTCTATAATTTCAAGTTCTGATAACTTTCAGGGGATCATCTTAGGGGCCTTTTTAATGCCTTGGAGACTTTTAGATGATGGGGTACTCTACCAGTAGCCTGAAATTTTCTTGATCTCTTCTCATGAGGATACCACTCTCATGAACCAGTGAAATCAGGAAAACCTTCTCAATCTTATAACTTCTTAGAGGGCAGTTGTGACTCAAACGTACACGTCAGTGAGATCTCTAGCAGATTCTGTATCTTCATGTCTGTCAGACACCCACTCTGATTCCTAGTAAATACTAGTGTTGAACTCAAAATCACCTGAATTCTTTATTGATAGGTCCTCATCAATTACTCCTCCATTCGTGCCCTGCAGAAGGCTATACTGGAGCGTATCCCATTCTTATACTTCATTGCTACTAGGATCAAGTCTCAGTGCTGCTACTGATTCTGACTTGACATTTAAGGAGTGTATCAACCCCGTTTCTCCAACAGCCTTTTACCTTCTCATAAATATTTCCGGAGCAAGGACTCTCACCTTACATGCAAACAAAGAGACATTAATATTTTCATCTATCCTGTCTCAGCATTTAGTATTATTTACTATTTCACTTACACAGATTTCAAGATGAATCCACAAAAAGCAATAGCCAGATCTTTTATTAAAAAACAAAAACAACAACAACAACAACAGCAACAACTACTACTACAGTTAGGGGCAGCACTTCTGTATTTCAGAACATTGCCAGTGGATCTCCTTAAAGAGTACATTTTGGATCATTAAGAACTCCAGAAGAAACTTTATAATACCATTTTGGGGATACAGTACAAGGAGGATAAAATTTAATGAACCTTCATTTTATGTAAATATAACAGAATGTTGGATTTATAGAACTGATAACATCAGGGAACTCATTTACTTTTATATAACCCAAGGTCCCAAATGTAAGGAATTAATCTGTTAAAGTTGTTGCTCTGTTAGACTAAGGGCCAGTCACTTTGTAAAATATGTACTCCAAGACACTAACCCTGGGTAGCAGGGAGCAGACTGAAGTTAAAGCTGATGCAATATAGGAAGTGGTCTTCTTATAAATGGAAAAAGGTGAGACCACTCTCAACAACTGTCACCTTGTAAATAAGAAAAGGGGTGTAGAAGTTGCTCACTCTTAATGCAGTTGTGTCAGAAATCTATCTTCAGGGGTTGGTCTTATAAAGACAGAAGTCCCAGAAAATTCTGGGTCATGTTCTCTGGGGCTATGAAAGGGAGGTAAAGTCATTCCAAATATGGTTGAATCCAAGTGAAGAAAATAACATTGCACCAGACCCTAGAGCTGAGGGTCACATGAAGAAAGCTGGTAAACCAAGATACAAAGGCTGAACATGGGGTTAAAAATGAGAGGACACAGAAGACCAAGTTAGAGGGTTATTTTAAGAGAGCAAACGGTAGGACAAAGATGCAGGGCAGGGACTCCAGCTGCTTCACATCTTTTACCTATGTTTTAGCATGGTGCTAGTCAATCTGACACTGGGTGCAAGATGAAACAACTGGCACACTCAAACAAGGGTAATTTAAAGAGGGCATGATATATTAACTCTTTATAAAGATGGAGGTAGGGATGTAGGAAAACTACAAGGAATAGCAAAATAACTTGCTAGAAACAATGAGTCCACCATTATTCCTGGACCCCATGGAGTGAGACAAGGGAACAGTCATTATTACTTAGAAAGAGAGAGTGGTGAGACTGTAGACCTTGAGACCTTAGGTGGAGGAACACAGACAACTTTGAAGCGACTTCTCAGAGAGAAAGCTAGAGGAATAAACAACCAGATCTCAATATCCACTCCCCTCCAATCTCCTACCAGGACTCCCCACGGACTAAATCCAACCAGAAGCCTGAGGACATGAGAGTTTGGTTGTATAGTTGATATGAATCAGCCTCCCAATGCCTGGAGTAGGGTAGAGAATGGTACAGAGTGAGGGCAGAAAATCCAGTTGAAGGTATCTGCCTTTAAGTAACAGACTTTCTTTAGAAAACCTGCAGCACGCCAAGGAAAATCAGCCCCAAATACACCAATCCAGGGAGGAAGGTTGGAGTCTCCAAAAACTTCTGAAAGCAGTGTTGAGTTCAGTCAGTTCAATGTACTTTGCTAAACAGTTAACAAACTTAATTCTGCACACAGTGCTGGAAAATGAAGAGGCTCGAACAGAAGCATATGACATACTTCTTGTTTTCAAGGATTTTACAATCTAGTTTTTTAAAGAAATATTTGTTCCATTCCTAATATGTGTTAAAGGACACAGAGATATTGCATCTATGCATTCAAATAAATATAACAGTAAAAGATTCATTTGAAAACCTTAAAGAGTAAAAGAGAGATAGAGAAAAAATATTATTAAATGATGTGGTGCCAACTCTAAGAATATTACAAATTCATAAAAAAGGAATAATATGTGCACAGGAAGAAAACATCGGCAATTCCCAGACACTTGTCTAGACCCCTTACACATTTCTGGGAGCTCCCACTGCAATAGCAGCACTTTGAAAAGCTACTTATATTTAGCAGGGCATGAAGCTCACAGTCAGCTCTGCCCCCTTCATCACAGGTTGCCCCTTCATCACAGGTTGCATAAATTTCTTCCAGGTTACAGCTAGCCTGTCTTGTATCTTTGTGCAAATTAGAATAAAAGACATCTCAGAGTGTGAACCAGTTAGCAAACAGCACCTCTTTCAGGAATTGGGGAGCAGCCACATGCCAGGGCACCTGGCTTGGCACCCAGAGGGCAGCTGGATTTCTGTTCCCATTTATGCCCCTTGGCTGGGCCTCTGAAGCACAACCTCCATTTTATTTAAATCATAAAAGGCACTCTGCATTCACTCACTCGAGAAATATTTATTGAGTACTTACGATATACCAAGATGAGAAGTTGCTTTGCAATATTTTAGTTTTCCAATCTGACTAGGAAGGGTACCAAACAGCTGTGGTCTGGGTAAGCCATAAGCCGAACACTTGAGTTATTCCTAACAGGGACTGCTTCAATGTACAATGAACTATTGGCTGCCAGGAGCCAGAGGATAAAAGAAGCTCAACAGGTCAATGAGAAGAACAGTAAACGAGTTGTGCTCCCTTGCAAAACTGACTCCTCCTTCCTTTTGTGGTGGACACCATTTTCCCACGATGCTATTTCTAAATTATGAAGCCATGTGCTGCTTGGAGAAATTTTGTTTTGCTCTCTTCCTATGTGGGAACCTGCCACATTCCTCTTTTAAAAACATACTTTGGAAGTCTACCAGATATAAGTGCAGTATAGTCAAATATCCTGATGTGGGCCATCGGGAAGCAATTGAGAAAAGTATGCTACAGGCAAGAAATCCTGCCATATGGGTTCCCAAAACATTCAGTGGCATAGGAGACTGCAGGTGAGTTTTTTACATCTATCCACATTGCTGATTTAAACTACACTGGGGCAAGACTTCTCTAGGCCTTCATTTCTTCATTTATATAACACACTTTAATTAGGTCAGTCAGGCCTCTTTTAGCATTAACTTTGGTTCTCATCTTATTAGAAAAAGAAATAGTGATTTTTACAAAGAGGATGGCAGACTTTCTATTTTAAGTATTCTCTTAGGATGTCTGTACAGTGTTATTGTCACTGCTTTAAGCTCTGTTCCCAGTCTCCAAAATTAGGCATCCCAATGTCATTTCTTCTATCTTTCCCATAGCTGAACTTCTCCTTCTGTGACTTCTATAATCCCCCTGGTAAAAGACTTTTCCCTCTTGCCCTCTAAGCCACCTGCTAACTGGCATGTGATAGAGCATCCCACCTGTACGATACCTCTCTCCTGCTAATAAATGACACAAATTAAAATGATCACACTTATAGTATATTCCACTTGAGATTAAATAAGGGAATGTTTTATTCTGTGTAAGTATCTTCCAGCTGTAGGAAGAAAATGTTAATCAGACATTAAAGATGCCAAGAAAAATAAATTCAATATGTAAATAGCTACTTTGAGTAATTAGCTATTTACTGTTTAATAAATGCTAAATAAGATCTCTCAGTTCACTGCAACCCTGGAGAAAAAGTACTTCGAAGGGCACCACAACAGGTTAGTGTTAACAAGAGCCTACAGCCCTGATGAAGCACCTAAAAGTTTAATCAGGTCTTTGGGGGCAGTAAAAGATCCCAGCATCAGAACTTGAGGCAAATAGCTTTGGTCGGCCCATCATGAAAGGCTAGCTCTTTCACAGTGGGCAGAATGAGGTCATCAAACACATGGTGACCACAAACATCTTTTCAGTTACCCCAACTGCTGAAGGAGCAATGAATGGATTTGAACCACGGCACTTGATCATTACTCAGGTATGAAAGGCAAGCTTTGTCTGAGTCAGTCAGTTTATCTAGACTCACCTTACTGTTTGGACCCTGACATTTACTGGGATTTCCCATCAGGAAATTGCAAATAAATGAAGCAAAACAAAGAGAGCAACAGCTAGACCAGGGACTTGTTACATATGGAGTAGGCTGGAGGCAGAGTCACATTGGCCCATCTCTGTGTCAAAATCTCACTAGAGATGAAGACCTGCCTCTCTGTGAATTTCCCCAAGGGTGAAGCATTCTGCATTCGGTGGTCTCTCCAAAGTAGACCCCCCACTGAGTACCTCCCTTCATCAGAAACCAATGTCAGGGCCAGGCATGTTGGCTCATGCCTGTAATCCCAGCACTTTGGGAGGCCAAGGCAGGAGGATCATTTGAGCCCAGGAGTTCAAGACAAGCCTGGGCCACATAGTGAGACCCTGTCTCTGCAAAAATAATTTAAATATTTCCCATGTGTGGTGACACACGCCTTTGGTCCTGGTTACTCAGGAGGCTGAGGTGGGAGGATCACTTGACCCCAGGAGGTCCAGGCCGTATTGAGACATGATCAGGCCACTGCACTCCAGCCTGGGCAACAGAGCAAGACCCTGTCTCAAAAAAAAAAAAATCTATGTCAGTGTCTAATAAAGCATGCAACTTGCAACTCAGAAGATGTTTGTGTGGCTAACCATGGAGCTAATATATGCCTCTTTTGCTTCTTACATTGTCTTCTTGGAAGAAGTACATAAAACAAAACTAAACCAAACAAATTACTTTTCTCCTTTAAACAACTGGGTGTTTGCTACTCGACTTTAGAAATGAGAGCACTAGCTTGAAAAAGAGTTTGATGTCTTTCAGGCTTTTGCTTTTCCTTCCCTCTTTTATTTTCCTCACCTGGTACCACTGAACTCTCCCTGCCCCAAAGCTGTTATTGTGAAACCACCATCTTACATTGTAAAGTCACACTAAGACTTATCTCCGAGTGTGGAATAAAGAAACTTAGGTGACAGCGTGGACACTGGTGAGACTCCCGAGCCCAAGTGCCATTGAGCGCAGCTTCTATCTCAGGGACCTCCAACTGCAGATAAACAGGTACAATTATGGTACTCACTTCATAGATCTGTTACAAGGATAAAAAAGACTTTATACACATGAAGTATACACAGGACTTACAACAGTGCCCAGCATAGAGTAAGCAATTAGCATTAGCTGCCACTGTCTTTTACTTTTACCACTTATAAAATAAATTGCTATTAATTATCAGAAATTAGAGGAATATAGATGAGTAAAGACAACAAGTAAAACCATGACCATTCCTAACATCCAAATATAATCCATTGTCATTATGTTGGTATATTTACCCTTAGCACACATATACATGTATTTAATGTTTAAACAAAAATAGTGCAAGACTATATAACTTTTGTTTTCTGTACTTTTCGGGTAATATCGTGAATATTTTCTAATGTTTCTCACTCTTCTTCAAAAACATGATTATGATGCGTGTATTGCATGCCACCAGATGGCTATAATTTATTTTACTATTTCTCAGCTGACTACTGAGCTTTTAGTCTACTCCTGTGGTTTGAATGATAGTCTCCCTTCCAAAATTCATGTGGAAACTGAATCTCTGATGCTGTAGTATTAATAGGTGTGGACTTTGGGAAGTGATTAAGTCACGAGGGCTCCACTCTCATGAACAGGATTTGGTCCCCTTATTAAAGGGGCTTGACAGAAGGACTCTATCCCGTTTTACCCTTCAATCTTCCACCATGTGAGGACACAGCATTGGTTGCCCCTGGAGAATGCAGAAACAAGGCACCACCTTGGAAGCAGAGAGAACGGTCCTTATAGGACACCAAACCTGCAAGAACTTTGATCTTGGGCTGCTTCCCAACCTTTAGAACTATGAGAAGTAAATGTCTATATATTACACAGTCTCAGGTATTTTGCTATAGCAACAAAACTGGACTAAGGAACCAACAATTATAAATCATGCTGCAGCACATAGATGTGCCTGATAATTTTTGGTCCGCTTCTGGATAGCCTCTGACATACAAAGTGAGATTTGAGGTTACTTTCTGGTCATCTCTATGAACAGACCCTTTGTGATCAAGGGATAGTGGTCCAGTTTTTCAATTAACATACATCCTGGTCATTCAGTTAGAAGCCAGGGGTTGGAGACAGGATTCGAGAGTCAGGTTAATACACCTTCCTAACTTCTTTCAGATGCTATGAAGCCAAATATTACCAGGCCATAATATAGTTACATTCCACCTTCTTTGACCTAAGAGTAGAAATTCATTCTAGATTCTGCAACAGGTTTTCTGTATTATTTTTGTCTATTTTTTTTTTGTCCACATTAGTATTTTAGGGGACAATTGTGAGATACTGCATCAGGAACTGCTCACTGATCTCTATTTTATTTATGCTTCTGTTATTTATAATATTTAATTGTGTATTTGTAATACACAAATGCGCAGAATTACAATAATTGTATCTCTTATTCCTGGCATGCTAGCATTATCAACTGTTGCAACATTCTCTCTCTCTTTCTCTCTCTCTCTCACTCGCTCTCACTCTCACTCTCTCTCTGCTGCATTTCATATCCAATCCCCCCCTCCCCTTTGACATTCATTCTCAAATATTTAAGGTATGTCTATTCATTCTACATTTCAGACCTTTCTTCCTTATATGTGTTTCTATGAAAAAAATATAACATTATATTCTGTATTTTTAAATGTATATGAATTTGATTTTGCTACCAATTTCATATTTCTCATCTTTTATCATTGCAGCTTTATATGTTTGAAATCTATCCATGTTTTCCTATGTAGATGGGGGTGTGGTATCTACGCAATTTTTACTTAATGACTCTACCATTCAGCTGGTCAAAGCTTTGTGTCAGGCATGAGTTTAAAGAAAGCTCCCACAAAGGGGAAACCTGGGGGAAAATCACTTTCTTAAAGACTGAGCTAAAAACCAGAATATGGCTATTGTACCCTCAAGACCTGTACACGCAGAGCTAGCTTCTCTGTAACACTGTTGGCTGCTGGCAGGAGACCTCGGCTGGGTCCCAAGCATTCTCATGGTTGCTTCCTCTGGTTTGCTCTTGAATTTGGCTGTTTTCCTTCTTCTGAATTCAGCTCCTTATGGGATGAAAGAGGAGGGTGCTTGGTCTCTCAGACTTCGAAGAGCTAAAACTTTTTCCATGAGGTCTTCTGAAAACCACATGAAGCCCATGATAGCTTGTGCCAAGTGGGATGCTCACTTTCTTCCTAAAGAAGCCTCCTGTATACAATCATTCCTCCTGTACACAATCACTTTTTGTGCATATTCTACACTTTACTTCCCTGTTACTCATGAGATGGTAGCTTGGGTTGTCTTCAATTCTATGCTACAATCTGTAGTAGTTCAACAAAGTACTTCATCTTTGTACAGAAAAATATTTGTATAGTTTTTCCCTGTAGAAAAACCATAAAATAATTGTCAAAGCACAGAGCATTTTTAACTTAATTTCACAGTTAAATTGCACCTCAACAGGGCTAGACAAACCCTCACGACAATCAGCAGTGATGGATGATACTGATTTCTCCTCATGCTTGCCAGCACTTGATATTGTCTGAGTTGTTTTTTGCCAATCATAGACACAAGTTGATGTTTTATCTTTATTTTCACTTCTTTATCAATGAGAATGAATGTCTCTTCATGTATTTCTTAGCCATTCAGATTTCTTTTTTGTAAATTGATTATTTCTTTTGTCAGATTATCTATAGAATGTTTTATCTTTCTCTTGCATATTTTAGAATTATTTCTTATGTGTTTTATACTCATCTTTAACAGAGATGTTGCAAATGTCTTCTTGAAACCAAGCACTCAATTCTAATTTTTTTTTTTTTTTTTTTTTTTTTTGAGATAGAGTCTCGCTCTGTCGCCCAGGCTGGAGTGCAGTGGCCAGATCTCAGCTCACTGCAAGCTCCGCCTCTCGGGTTTATGCCATTCTCCTGCCTCAGCCTCCCGAGTAGCTGGGACTACAGGCGCCTGCCACTGCGCCCGGCTAGTTTTTTGTATTTTTTTAGTAGAGACGGGGTTTCACAGTGTTAGCCAGGATGGTCTCGATCTCCTGACCTCGTGATCACCCATCTCAGCCTCCCAAAGTGCTGGGATTACAGGCTTGAGCCACCGCGCCTGACCCCATTCTAATTTAAATAATTCATAGCTGCACACTATTAAAAGAATGATAGTGGCCAGGTGCAGTGACTCACACCGGTAATCCTAGCACTTTGAGAGGCCGGGGCAGGCAGATCATTTGAGGACAGGGGTTCGAGAACAGTCTGGCCAACATGGTGAAACCCTGTCTCTACTAAAAATACAAATATTAGCCAGGTGTGGTGGCACACACCTGTAATCTCAGCTACTCAGGAGGCTGAGGCAGGAGAATTGCTTGAACCCGGGAGGTGGAGGTTGCGGTGAGCTGAGATCGAGCCACTGCCCTCCAGCCTAGGTGACAGAATTAGACCCTGTCTCAAAAAAATAAAAAATAAATAAATAATAAAAATAAAAGAATGATAGAGGAGGAGTTGGGATTGAAAGTAGCAAACATGAAGCTCTTTTGTTTTCTTGCCCTTTTCAGACCATGAAACCACTTCATTCTCCCATTTCTAGGTTTCATCTTTCAAACAGGAAATAACCTGTAGTACTGTTTTGTATCATAGCAGTAGTAATAACGGTAACAGTAATGCTGAAATGAGGCCTTTATTGCCAACATCTTGCAAAAGAAAAAAGTCCACAAATAAAAAATAAGTACATTTATTTTGTGTATATGATGAATTTTTGGTGATACAGGACCAGAGAACATCTGGATTTTTCCATGTCATTTGTGTTCATACATAGTAATTATTTTTCCTCATATCTATTACTTTATGTATGTGTTGATTCTTTTCCTTCTATTTCCACTTTCCTTGCTCTTTAAAATCTTGGTGTTTGAAAATATGGTGAACTGACAAAGGCACATTAAACCTTCATTCCCCGTGGCCTCTCACCACTCTGGGAGGAGGGTAAGCAGAGTCAGAGGTGTCCCAGGAGCAGGGAAGAGACCCACACATAACAGTCGTTCAGGACGGCGGAGGCGGCATCGCATCGGCTCCATTTTTACTTGTACACTCAGGCCCTGCAAATATTTCAGGCACACAATGTGGTGTAGCCTACATCAGGGTTACACTTGGAATGGTTTGTGGAGGGCTACTGAACGGAAATGTAGACTCTTGGCTGGGCACAGTGGCTCACCCCTATAATCCCCAGCACTTTGGGAGGCCAAGGCGGGTGAATCACCTGAGGTCAGGAGTTCGAGACCAGCATGATCAATGTGGTGAAACCCCATCCCTACTAAAAATACAAAAATTAGCCAGGCGTGCTGCTGGGTGCCTGTAATCCCAGCTACTCTGGAGACCGAGGCAGGAGATACCACTTGAACCCAGGAGGCGGAGGTTGCAGTGAGCCAAGATCACACCACTATATTCCAGCATGGGCGACAAGAGTGAAACTCCATCAAAAAAAATAAAAATAAAAATAAGAGAGAGAAAGAGAAAGAAAGAAAGAGAGAGAGAGAGAGAAAAAGAAAAAAAGAAAAGAAAAGAGAAGAGAAGAAAAGAAAGAAATGTACACTCTTTAGAGCAGAAAACTTTAAAAATATGAGCATAAAAATTGGCCAGGAGATGTGTGAGGGGGTGGTGGTAGATTTTTTTTTTTCCACTAATGAGCTTTCCTTTCATGTGTATAGGAAGGGGTATAAATTAAAGTGATAATCCTGGCTATTTGATACATCCCTGCCCCTTCTTATCTGTAGGAAATAAAACAGTTTACTTGACTCAGGGTATGTTAGCCTAAGGGATTCTGCTTTTCCTGGTAGGATGGATGGCCTTAGGGGGCTCACATTCTCTCCGTTCTGAAAGTCTGCAGCCCTGTGAGCCCTTCCTGGTCTAGCATTGCCTCTGACTGAAGAGATGCTTTTCTAACTCTGGGGCTCAGCATTAGAAAGCACACTTGCCCACAGATACAAACTACCTCTTCCAACCTAAATCTTGAAAGTAATTGATGTCATATTTTGACTCCTTTTTCTTATTTCTCAATTGTTTTCTAATTCATGAGGTGACGAGGGTTGTTGAGGCCCAATAAGAATAGAGTGTGTTAAGCAATATAAGCAACAATGCGTTATCCCCAGATATTTTCATGTAGTAGATCTTGAATGGAACAACCCCTAGACACCTTTATTTTTAACAAGATTTGCAGGTAGGACGATAAGAGGTTCCCAGTGACTCTGGAAATGCACTGTTTTAAGTGCATTTAGGAGTTGCTGTTAATGCCCGAGCATCAGGAAGATTTTAAAAAACATAATTTTCCTAATTCATTGGAATTTTATTTTTTATTTAATTATGTGTAGCTTTTATATAGTAAAAGTTAATATTGACTGAGTGGCTATCTTTCATCAGTTACACTGCCATGAGCTTTAGATATATTATTCCAACCCTTAGAATAATTATAAAAGGCATTTTTTTAACTGAATTTTTCCAGCTGAGGAATCCAAGACCCGGAGAAATTTAATGACTTTCCTAGGACTTTATGGACATCTACACAGCAGTTCCAAGGTGTGGACCCACATCTGCTTAGTTCAGTGTTTTTCCACTACACTATTCTGCTTTCTCATTTATACCCATATGTAAACATGAAATGACCCATTAATCAGTGGCTCCAAACATTCCTTCCTACCTTTCAAAATGTTACCACAAGTTTCAGTTACATTGCAGTATCAAATGTTTATCCCTAGGTCATACTGGTATTTATGGCATTCTCCAAATAATGCAGTGTGCCTTCATTGAGAAAGTGCATGGATGAATGGAGGGGAGATAAGCATGTGTGAGTCGACACCATAGTCTCTTCCCAATAGTGTATGATAATTGACAAATCATGGCTAGTTTTTATTACCTCATTTTCTTTGTAGACATCAAAAGTAAAAGACATAATTTGGATGGTGTAATGGAAAGAACACAGAGATTGGAGTAAGTCTCCATAGCTTTTAAATGTATCTCCTTTACTTTTATTCTTTTGTTTTGCATGAAAGGGACAGGGTCTCACTTTGTCACCCTGGCCGAACTGCAGTGGTGCAATCACAACTCACTGCAACCTCTACCTCCTGGCTCAAACCATCCTCCCACCTCAGCATCCTAAGTATCTGGAACGACAGGCATATGCACACACACACAATTGTGGTGGCATATATGTATATAAATAAATGTATATACGATATATTTATATTTATATAGAATATCTATCTATATATTTATTTAATAGACATGGGATCTCACTATTTTGCCCAGTCTGGTCTCAAACTTCTGGGCTCAAGTGATCCTCCCCTCTTACCCTCTCAAAATGCTGGAATTACAGGCATCAGTCACCAAGCCTGGCCCTCCTTTACTATCTAGCAAGTCATTTATACCAGCAGTCCCCAACCTTATTGGTGCCAGGCACCGATTTTGTGGAAGACAAACTTTCTATGGACCAGGAGGGAAGATGCTTTTGAGATAATTCAGTCACATTACATTTATTGTGCACTTCATTTCTATTATTATTACACTGTAATATATAATGAAATAATCATATACTCACCATAACGTAGAATCAGTGGGAGCCCTGAGCTTATTTTCCTGTACCTGGACCATCCCATCTGAGGGTGATGGGTGACAGTGACAGATCATCAGGCATTAGATTCTCATAAAGAGCACAAAACCTAGATCCCTCACATGTGCAGTTCACGATAGAGTCTGTGCTCCTATGAGAATCTAATGCCACCCCTGATCTGACAGGAGGAGGAGCTCAGGAGGTAATGCACGTAATGGGGAGTGGCTGTAAATACAGATGAAGCTTTGCTCACTCACCTGCCGCTAACCCTGCTATGCAGTCTGTTTGCTAATGGGCCATGGACTGGTATCAGAGTTGGCAAGCAATCTGAGTTTTATTTGCCACTGCTAAAATAGATCATGCCTACAGTCTTTCCATCTTCAAATCTAGGATTGCCCTCAGTGGAGAGGAAAGAAACAGTCAAAATTAAATGAAAAACCCGAATCCAGAACTTAACACATATTTGAAAGGGAGGTATAGGAAGATCATGTTATTGTAATAACTTGTGTTTGGACATAGACCGTTTCATATAAAATTTTCATAACCAGTGACATTTCTCCCTATCTGAAAATATGTAGCTTAATCTCTAAATGAGGGAAAAAGTACATGTCTTCTTTCCTGACATCTCTCATTCAGGTGGTATGATATATGATAAGCAATGTCAGCAGAGTATTTGTTACGAAATCTAGAAGAAGAAAAGCCCTGCAATAAATATGATCTCATATCAGTTTCAAAGCCCCTGGGTAAGGAAGGACCAAACAGCTATATCTCTGCTTTAAGGCAGGTGGAGTAACTACCATAGGGGCCACTAGGGCCTCGTTAGTGACAGAATGTCAGACTGCTCCCCAGCTATTACAGGCTCTCTCTTCTCTCTCAGTCATCCCTTCCTATAAATCACAACTCACCAGTCCGGATCTTCAAGCAGAGACAATCTCAAAACTCAAGAACCGTCTTTAGATAAATAAGGTCTCAGGCGAATGTCTGTCAGCCAGACAGACACCCCAGCAAACGATTATTCCCACCGGAATTAAGAATCTCTGCTGAGAACCAAGCACAGTTAACACATGCCTATAGTCTCAGCTATTCAAGATGCTGAGGCAGGAGGATCACTTGAGCCCAGGAGTTCAGGGTTATAGTGTGCTATGTTCACACCTGTGAATAGCCACTGTTCTCCAGCCTGGGCAACACAGCAAGACTCTGTCTCAAAAAAAAAAAAGGGGGGGGGGGGGCGGAGCAAGATGGCCGAATAGGAACAGCTCCAGTCTCCAACTCCCAGCGCGAGCGACACAGAAGACCGGTGACTTCTGCATTTTCAACTGAGGTACTGGGTTCATCTCACTGGGGAG
This sequence comes from Macaca thibetana thibetana, assembly GCF_024542745.1. Taxonomy (NCBI): domain Eukaryota; kingdom Metazoa; phylum Chordata; class Mammalia; order Primates; family Cercopithecidae; genus Macaca; species Macaca thibetana. The sequence continues at coordinate 18,930,172 of NC_065581.1, read as the reverse complement.
TGCCGGACGATTGGTGCTGGTCAGCTGCTGCAGCCCAACCAGTGACAGCTGAAGCAGGGCGAGGCATCGCCTCACCTGGGAAGCGCAAGGGGGAAGGGAATCCCTTTTCCTAGCCAGGGGAACTGAGACACACAACACCTGGAAAATCGGGTAACTCCCACCCCAATACGGCGCTTTAAGCAAACAGGCACACCAGGAGATCATATCCCACACCTGGCCGGGAGGGTCCCACGCCCACGGAGCCTCCCTCATTGCCAGCACAGCAGTCTGCGATATCGCGGCAAGGCAGCAACGAGGCTGGGGGAGGGGCGCCCGCCATTGCTGAGGCTTAAGTAGGTAAACAAAGCTGCTGCGAAGCTCGAACTGGGTGGAGCTCACAGCAGCTCAAGGAAACCTGCCTGTCTCTGTAGACTCCACCTCTGGGGACAGGGCACAGTAAAAATAACAAAAACAGCAGAAACCTCTGCAGACGCAAACAACTCTGTCTGACAGCTTTGAAGAGAGCAGTGGATCTCCCAACACGGAGATTGAGATCTGAGAAGGGACAGACTCCCTGCTCAAGTGGGTCCCTGACCCCTGAGTAGCCTAACTGGGAGACATCCCCCACTAGGGGCAGTCTGACACCCCACACCTCACAGGGTGGAGTACACCCCTGAGAGGAAGCTTCCAAAGCAAGAATCAGACAGGTACACTCGCTGTTCAGAAATATTCTATCTTCTGCAGCCTCTGCTGCTGATACCCAGGCAAACAGGGTCTGGAGTGGACCTCAAGCAATCTCCAACAGACCTACAGCTGAGGGTCCTGACTGTTAGAAGGAAAACTATCAAACAGGAAGGACACCTACACCAAAACCCCATCAGCACATCACCATCATCAAAGACCAGAGGCAGATAAAACCACAAAGATGGGGAAAAAGCAGGGCAGAAAAGCTGGAAATTCAAAAAATAAGAGCGCATCTCCCCCGGCAAAGGAGCGCAGCTCATCGCCAGCAACGGATCAAAGCTGGACGGAGAATGACTTTGACGAGATGAGAGAAGAAGGCTTCAGTCCATCAAATTTCTCCGAGCTAAAGGAGGAATTACGTACCCAGCGCAAAGAAACTAAAAATCTTGAAAAAAAAGTGGAAGAATTGATGGCTAGAGTAATTAATGCAGAGAAGGTCATAAATGAAATGAAAGAGATGAAAACCATGACACGAGAAATACGTGACAAATGCACAAGCTTCAGTAACCGACTTGATCAACTGGAAGAAAGAGTATCAGCGATTGAGGATCAAATGAATGAAATGAAGCGAGAAGAGAAACCAAAAGAAAAAGAAATGAACAAAGCCTGCAAGAAGTATGGGATTATGTAAAAAGACCAAATCTACGTCTGATTGGGGTGCCTGAAAGTGAGGGGGAAGATGGAACCAAGTTGGAAAACACTCTTCAGGATATCATCCAGGAGAACTTCCCCAACCTAGTAGGGCAGGCCAACATTCAAATCCAGGAAATACAGAGAACGCCACAAAGATACTCCTCGAGAAGAGCAACTCCAAGACACATAATTGCCAGATTCACCAAAGTTGAAATGAAGGAAAAAATCTTAAGGGCAGCCAGAGAGAAAGGTCGGGTTACCCACAAAGGGAAGCCCATCAGACTAACAGCAGATCTCTCGGCAGAAACTCTCCAAGCCAGAAGAGAGTGGGGGCCAATATTCAACATTCTTAAAGAAAAGAATTTTAAACCCAGAATTTCATATCCAGCCAAACTAAGTTTCATAAGTGAAGGAGAAATAAAATCCTTTACAGATAAGCAAATGCTTAGAGATTTTGTCACCACTAGGCCTGCCTTACAAGAGACCCTGAAGGAAGCACTCAACATGGAAAGGAACAACCGGTACCAGCCATTGCAAAAACATGCCAACATGTAAAGACCATCGAGGCTAGGAAGAAACTGCATCAACTAACAAGCAAAATAACCAGTTAATATCATAATGGCAGGATCAAGTTCACACATAACAATATTAACCTTAAATGTAAATGGACTAAATGCTCCAATTAAAAGACACAGACTGGCAAACTGGATAAAGAGTCAAGACCCATCAGTCTGCTGTATTCAGGAGACCCATCTCACACGCAGAGACATACATAGGCTCAAAATAAAGGGATGGAGGAAGATTTACCAAGCAAATGGAGAACAAAAAAAAGCAGGGGTTGCAATACTAGTCTCTGATAAAACAGACTTTAAACCATCAAAGATCAAAAGAGACAAAGAAGGCCATTACATAATGGTAAAGGGATCAATTCAACAGGAAGAGCTAACTATCCTAAATATATATGCACCCAATACAGGAGCACCCAGATTCATCAAGCAAGTCCTTAGAGACTTACAAAGAGACTTAGACTCCCATACAATAATAATGGGAGACTTCAACACTCCACTGTCAACATTAGACAGATCAACGAGACAGAAAGTTAACAAGGATATCCAGGAATTGAACTCATCTCTGCAGCAAGCAGACCTAATAGACATCTATAGAACTCTCCACCCCAAATCAACAGAATATACATTCTTCTCAGCACCACATCGTACTTACTCCAAAATTGACCACGTAATTGGAAGTAAAGCACTCCTCAGCAAATGTACAAGAACAGAAATTATAACAAACTGTCTCTCAGACCACAGTGCAATCAAACTAGAACTCAGGACTAAGAAACTCAATCAAAACCGCTCAACTACATGGAAACTGAACAACCTGCTCCTGAATGACTACTGGGTACATAACGAAATGAAGGCAGAAATAAAGATGTTCTTTGAAACCAATGAGAACAAAGATACAACATACCAGAATCTCTGGGACACATTTAAAGCAGTGTGTAGAGGGAAATTTATAGCACTAAATGCCCACAAGAGAAAGCAGGAAAGATCTAAAATTGACACCCTAACATCGCAATTAAAAGAACTAGAGAAGCAAGAGCAAACACATTCGAAAGCTAGCAGAAGGCAAGAAATAACTAAGATCAGAGCAGAACTGAAGGAGATAGAGACACAAAAAACCCTCCAAAAAATCAATGAATCCAGGACTTGGTTTTTTGAAAAGATCAACAAAATTGACAGACCACTAGCAAGACTAATAAAGAAGAAAAGAGAGAAGAATCAAATCGACGCAATTAAAAATGATAAAGGGGATATCACCACCGACCCCACAGAAATACAAACTACCATCAGAGAATACTATAAACACCTCTACGCAAATAAACTGGAAAATCTAGAAGAAATGGATCATTTCCTGGACACTTACACTCTTCCAAGACTAAACCAGGAAGAAGTTGAATCCCTGAATAGACCAATAGCAGGCTCTGAAATTGAGGCAATAATTAATAGCCTACCAACCAAAAAAAGTCCAGGACCAGATGGATTCACAGCTGAATTCTACCAGAGGTACAAGGAGGAGTTGGTACCATTCCTTCTGAAACTATTCCAATCAATAGAAAAAGAGGGAATCCTCCCTAACTCATTTTATGAGGCCAACATCATCCTGATACCAAAGCCTGGCAGAGACACAACAAAAAAAGAGAATTTTAGACCAATATCCCTGATGAACATCGATGCAAAAATCCTCAATAAAATACTGGCAAACTGGATTCAACACCACATCAAAAAGCTTATCCACCATGATCAAGTGGGCTTCATCCCTGGGATGCAAGGCTGGTTCAACATTTGCAAATCAATAAACATAATCCAGCATATAAACAGAACCAAAGACAAGAACCACATGATTATCTCAATAGATGCAGAAAAGGCTTTTGACAAAATTCAACAGCCCTGCATGCTAAAAACGCTCAATAAATTCGGTATTGATGGAACGTACCTCAAAATAATAAGAGCTATTTATGACAAACCCACAGCCAATATCATACTGAATGGGCAAAAACTGGAAAAATTCCCTTTGAAAACTGGCACAAGACAGGGATGCCCTCTCTCACCACTCCTATTCAACATAGTGTTGGAAGTTCTGGCTAGGGCAATTAGGCAAGAGAAAGAAATCAAGGGTATTCAGTTAGGAAAAGAAGAAGTCAAATTGACCCTGTTTGCAGATGACATGATTGTATATTTAGAAAACCCCATTGTCTCAGCCCAAAATCTCCTTAAGCTGATAAGCAACTTCAGCAAAGTCTCAGGATACAAAATTAATGTGCAAAAATCACAAGCATTCTTATACACCAGTAACAGACAAACACAGAGCCAAATCGTGAATGAACTTCCATTCACAATTGCTTCAAAGAGAATAAAATACCTAGGAATCCAACTTACAAGGGATGTAAAGGACCTCTTCAAGGAGAACTACAAACCACTGCTCAGTGAAATCAAAGAGGACACAAACAAATGGAAGAACATACCATGCTCATGGATAGGAAGAATCAATATCATGAAAATGGCCATACTGCCCAAGGTAATTTATAGATTCAATGCCATCCCCATCAAGCTACCAATGAGTTTCTTCACAGAATTGGAAAAAAAATGCTTTAAAGTTCATATGGAACCAAAAAAGGGCCCGCATCTCCAAGACAATCCGAAGTCAAAAGAACAAAGCTGGAGGCATCACGCTACCTGACTTCAAACTATACTACAAGGCTACAGTAACCAAAACAGCATGGTACTGGTACCAAAACAGAGATATAGACCAATGGAACAGAACAGAGTCCTCAGAAATAATACCACACATCTACAGCCATCTGATCTTTGACAAACCTGAGAGAAACAAGAAATGGGGAAAGGATTCCCTATTTAATAAATGGTGCTGGGGAAATTGGCTAGCCATAAGTAGAAAGCTGAAACTGGATCCTTTCCTTACTCCTTATACGAAAATTAATTCAAGATGGATTAGAGACTTAAATGTTAGACCTAATACCATAAAAATCCTAGAGGAAAACCTAGGTAGTACCATTCAGGACATAGGCATGGGAAAAGACTTCATGTCTAAAACACCAAAAGCAACAGCAGCAAAAGCCAAAATTGACAAATGGGATCTCATTAAACTAAAGAGCTTCTGCACAGCAAAAGAAACTACCATCAGAGTGAACAGGCAACCTACACAATGGGAGAAAATTTTTGCAATCTACTCATCTGACAAAGGGCTAATATCCAGAACCTACAAAGAACTCAAACAAATTTACAAGAAAAAAACAAACAACCCCATCAAAAAGTGGGCAAAGGATATGAACAGACATTTCTCAAAAGAAGACATTCATACAGCCAACAGACACATGAAAAAATGCTCATCATCACTGGCCATCAGAGAAATGCAAATCAAAACCACAATGAGATACCATCTCACACCAGTTAGAATGGCAATCATTAAAAAGTCAGGAAACAACAGGTGCTGGAGAGGATGTGGAGAAATAGGAACACTTTTACACTGTTGGTGGGATTGTAAACTAGTTCAACCATTATGGAAAACAGTATGGCGATTCTTCAAGGATCTAGAACTAGAGGTACCATATGACCCAGCCATCCCATTACTGGGTATATACCCAAAGGATTATAAATTATGCTGCTATAAAGACACATGCACACGTATGTTTATTGCGGTGCTATTCACAATAGCAAAGACTTGGAATCAACCCAAATGTCCATCAGTGACAGATTGGATTAAGAAAATGTGGCACATATACACCATGGAATACTATGCAGCCATAAAAAAGGATGAGTTTGTGTCCTTTGTAGGGACTTGGGTGCAGCTGGAATCCATCATTCTTAGCAAACTATCACAAGAACAGAAAACCAAACACCGCATGTTCTCACTCATAGGTGGGAACTGAACAATGAGATCACTCGGACTCAGGAAGGGGAACATCACACACCGGGGCCTATCATGGGGAGGGGGGAGGGGGGAGGGATTGCATTGGGAGTTATACCTGATGTAAATGACGAGTTGATGGGTGCAGCACAGCAACATGGCACAAGTATACATATGTAACAAACCTGCACGTTATGCACATGTACCCTACAACTTAAAGTATAATAATAATAAATAAATAAAAAAAAAAAAAAAAAAAAAAAAAGTCAGGAAACAGCAGGTGCTGGAGAGGATGTGGAGAAATAGGAACACTTTTACACTGTTGGTGGGATTGTAAACTAGTTCAACCATTATGGAAAACAGTATGGCGATTCTTCAAGGATCTAGAACTAGAGGTACCATATGACCCAGCCATCCCATTACTGGGTATATACCCAAAGGATTATAAATTATGCTGCTATAAAGACACATGCACACGTATGTTTATTGCGGCGCTATTCACAATAGCAAAGACTTGGAATCAACCCAAATGTCCATCAGTGACAGATTGGATTAAGAAAATGTGGCACATATACACCATGGAATACTATGCAGCCATAAAAAAGGATGAGTTTGTGTCCTTTGTAGGGACATGGATGCAGCTGGAAACCATCATTCTTAGCAAACTATCACAAGAACAGAAAACCAAACACCGCATGTTCTCACTCATAGGTGGGAACTGAACAATGAGATCACTTGGACTCGGGAAGGGGAACATCACACACCGGGGCCTATCATGGGGAGGGGGGAGGGGGGAGGGATTGCATTGGGAGTTATACCTGATGTAAATGACGAGTTGATGGGTGCTGACGAGTTGATGGGTGCAGCACACCAACATGGCACAAGTATACATATGTAACAAACCTGCACGTTATGCACATGTACCCTAGAACTTAAAGTATAATAATAATAAATAAATTTAAAAAAAAAATCTCCCTTGCTCGGGGTATCTATAACATTAAATGATTCAGTTTTCTGAATGGTATTACTTGTGTTTAAATCCACAGGCACTTTTGTTCACCATCTGAGAATCTAATTGATATATTTTTTAAAAGTTATTTCTAAACTTCTCCCTTCCCCACCCTTATCTAACTGATGAAAACGTCTATTACACATTCCAGTTCAGAGTGCTTCCCTTGTGATACATATTTTCCCTTTGCTGATAATATAAGCTTCCTGCCACCTGTGACCTAATAGGTTTAAGTTGTTTATTTGCTAATCAAAATTAAGCTCCCTCCTACTTAGCCCTGGACTTGACCCTCAACTGCCTCATATGCTAGAGTCTAATAATTTCCCCCGAGTTCTAGTTACAGCATGCACCTGGTGTTTTCTTGATTACCAGAAGCCTTCCTAGCAGGCTACGTCCTGCAGCTTCCTAGCTACAATCCTGCACTATGTCCAAAAACTGGGACACAAGGTGCTTTAAGGATGAAAGTCAGGTATTCACAAAATGTAGAATTCAAGAACTCCCTGCCCTTCCCTGCCACACATGTCCACATAGAACGCCTTGTGTGTGCTTTCCCTGACAGTCTGAAAAGGCCTTTGAGGTTTAATCAGTAGATAGTGGCAAAAGGATAACACGGTATTCATAGTGGGAATTCTTATCTCAATGCTCCTGCTGGCAGAACACCAAAGTCTGCATGCTTTGCAGTTTATTTAGCTGTAAGGAATAGGGGTCAGAACGATTCCTGGATTACTGTATACAAAATACCACTTTTTCAACTCAAAAGTGATCTCTAGGCAATATGTAACAGCAACTTGTAAGAAGTTCAGGGTGAAATATTTCTTTTAAGAGAATACATTCCTTTCCCATCTAATTCTTATTATAATCATTCCTGAATTACTAATCTTGGTCCTGTTTTTAAAATGTATTTTTACTTTTAGAAATGATTATTTCTAGTTAAATCAATGATGGAAAATAAAACCTAAGTTAATCTCTACCAACGCATCAGGACAGGAAAGAAGTATAACCATAACTTGCAATGGCTAAGCAAACACTTTTAGAAAAGTTAAGTCCTAGATTTATAAAGGATTCAAAAATTCTGTGAAAACACCTGAGTTTTATCCATGTAACAACTGTATCTATTTTACATACTTACCTTTCATATTTTATGTCATTATTCTTTAGGTTCTATTACAAATGCTATTTTGCATTTCAATTATTTGGTTAATTTAAATGAGGTAGGAGATCAACATGACTTGTTTTCAGGACTCTGCTGATCAAAACAGGATGTAGCAAAGACACCAGCCAACCAGCCAGGACTGGGAATTATAACACATGTGTATGCTATAAGACACTCCCGGCCGGGCGCCGTGGCTCATGCCTGTAATCCCAGCACTTTGGGAGGCCGAAGTGGGCGGATCATGAGGTCAGGAGATCAAGACCATCCTGGCTAACACAGTGAAACCCCGTCTCTACTAAAAACACAAAAAATTAGCCAGGCGTGGTGGCGGGCGCCTGTAGTCCCAGCTACTCAGGAGGCTGAGGCAGGGGAATGGCGTGAACCCGGGAGGCGGAGCTTGCAGTGAGCTGAGATCCGGCCACTGCACTCCAGCCTGGGTGACAGAGAGACTCCGTCTCAAAAAAAAAAGACACTCCCACCAACACCATGACCGTTTACAAATGACATGGCAATGGCCAGAAGTTACCGTATATGGTTCTGGGAACTCCCTGATGCTTTTTAAGAAAGCTCATTAATAATCCGCCCCTGATTCAGCATAAAATTAGAAGTGCGTGTAAATATAGCTAGTCCGCAATCCAGGAGTGCTACTCTGCCTATGGAATACCCCTGCTCTGTCTATGGAGCAGCAGTTTTGCTGCACACTATCGCTCTAATAAACTTGCTTTCTTCCACTGTTGGCTCACTGTTGAATTTTTTCCTGATTGAAGCCAAGAACCCTCCGAAGTTGAGCCCTGATCTGGGGATTTGCCTGCATCAAAATGTCGTGTAATAAGTTCTAAACTGCTTTGCTGCTCCTAGTGTGCACCTTGGACTTGCAACATTGGTACCACCTAAGCGTTTGTTGAAAAAGCAGTATTTTGCACTCCATCCTTACAGATTCAGAACCAACATTTTACCAAGATCTCTAGGTGTTTCAGATATACATGATAATATAAGTAGCTTTGGGATAAAGAATGAGCCTGGACTTTTTTAGCCCCACAGAGATCTCAGATGAGTTCACGACTTTTGACTTTAGACAAATTTCCAAACTTCTTTAAATGTCATATTCTTCTTTTGTACAAAGAGTAACATGCATTACCAAAGAGGAGAAAGACAGTTGATACATATGAAGCATTTAATTAGCACAGGATCTGGAGTTCAGAATTTTCAATGAATGTTTCTTGCCATCTTTCCGCAGGTTATGGGCTGCCAAAATAGAAAGTGATCTATGTTTCTCCTCCCACTTTTCTACTCAGAATTTCTATTATAATATTTTAATGGATATTCTCATTCCCTACACTAGATCATTTTAATCTTTGTAAAAGAGAAATAGATTAATACAGGAAATCCAAACTTTTAGTAACAGAAAAAAAAAAGAAAACCTTTATAAGAAGTAGAGAAAATGGGTGTGCTAAGCACAGTTTGTGCATAAGTCCTATAATTAAAGTCAATAAGTATTTATTTTTCACTATTCATTTGTTCATTTTGAATATGCCTTAGGCCATTTTTGCATGGCTACAAAGAAATACCTGAGAGTGGGTAACTAAAGAAAATAGTTTGAATTAGTTCATAGTTATACAGGCTTTATAGGAAGCATGGTCCTGATATCTGCTCAGCTTCTGAGGAGGCCTCTGGAAAATTACCATCATGGTGGAAGGTGAAGGGGGAGCAGGTACATCACACGGCCAGAGCCAGAGCAAGAGAGAGAGGCAGAAGATGCCACACACTTAACAATCAGATCTCATGAGAATGCACTCACTGTCAAGAAGATAGCACCCAGCCATGAGAGATCCACCCCCATGACCCTAACACCAGGCCCCACCTCCAGCATTGAGGATTACAGTTCAATAGGAGATTTTGTTGAGGACAAATATCCAAACTATATCAGAATACATTTATTTATTGACTGACAACACAATTTTCTACATTCTACTGGATACTGAAGCCACTACGATTTAAAAAATATGCATGTATATCATTACAAATCTTTCTAATTCAATACTATTGATCTACCTTATTCTTTTCAACATTTTTCTACATAGTAACACTTGAGTATGGAAATATTAAAATATATCTAACTTGCTGAATGCGTAGTTTGCTTCCAGTTTCTTATTTGTATGCATTTTGATGCTATTACAAGTGATATTATTTTGTAGTTGGTAGAATGCGGAACTTCACTAATGTTTATATTGAACTTGTAAGCCAGAACGTTGCTAAATTAATTGATTAGCTTGAATATTTTAACTGTGAATTGAGTTATCTAAATTCACAATAGTGTTATCTGACAATAAGAACAATTTTATCTATAATTTTTATATTATTTCCCTTGTTTTATTGCACTGACTAGGACTTCCAGGACTATAAAGAATAAAAATTTTGATAGCATTTCTTCTCATACCAAATCTAAGAGAGGAACATCCTAATATTCCACCATTAAGTAAGATATTATCTGGAAATTTTTAAAGACACTCTCTACCAAATTAAGGAAGTTATCCTCCATCCTTAGTTTGCTAAATGGTTTATGATTGAATGTTGAATTTAATCAAATGATTTTTCTATATATTTTAGGTGGTCATATGGTTTTTCTATATTTGATGACTTCATTGATATTATAACATTAAGCTAATCTTGCATTTCTGTAATAAAATGTTTATAATGATGCATTACCTTTTATTTATTACTCTGGATTACTAGTACTTTGTTTTAGACTTTCTGATTCTATGTTCAGAAATTATAATGATAGTGTAACTATGATGTACATAGGTATTGTTTCTCTTTAATATACCTACATTAAAAATACATAAAGTCTAAATCTATAGTTTGATGTCTTTAGTGGACTTTGAAAATTGTTCAACTATTTAATTTTTAAATAGTGTTTCTTTGTGAGACTCCAATTATACTCGTGTTGTGTATATGTGTCCATGTGTCTCATATTCTCTTCAGGATTTTCTGTCCTTTCTTCCAGAGATGTAGTTTATTTTTTTTGTTTTGTTCTGTTTTGTTCAGAAGGTCTTCTCTTTGGATACTGGATTTTTATTTTTTACTGTATTTACTGTAGTTTTAAGTTTTTATTATTTCCTTTTTATCTGATAACTTTTAGAGCTTCCAATTTTCTGCCAAAATTCTCTTTTGCTCCATTTCCTTGAACATATTAATTGTAGTTATTTTTAAATTCATGAACACTTCAATATTGTGATCTCCATGTGCCTGTTTCTACTCTATATTTTTTGCTTTTGTATTTTTTTCTAGTATAGGAATGTCATCAATTATACCACATTCATCTACAGATTAAATGTAATTACAATAAAAATTTCAAAAGGATTTTTGCTTAAATCAACAAAAGAGATTCTGAAGTTGATAAAGGAAAACCAAAAACTTGGAAATATTGAAAAATAACAAAGCAGGAGGACTCAATCTAAAAGATAAAGATATTTATTTCCAAAATTATAAATTGGACAATTTGATGTTGGTATAGGGCTAGGAAAATGGATGAAGAAAAAAAAAGAATCCAGCAGTGAATAATGAATTGTTGTTCCAGGAAATTGAGCTAGATTAACTTAATATCAACATGGAAAAAAATTAGCCCCTCTCACTCCACACACAAATAAATCCCAGACAGATTATAGGTGTAAGTGTGAAGAGTAAACATATGTGTGCATGTGTATGTGTCTTATAAAAGATAACTCAGGAGAATGTCTTTATAATGTTCATACAGATACAATCAATCAAACAGAACCCTAAATCAATAACTATCAGCATAAAGAAATTTCAATTAGATTACTATAAAATTAAATATGGCTGTTTATCAAAAGACGCCACTAACAAAAGCGTGAAGACCAGTCACAGAGCAGAGAAGATGTCTTCAATACATAGAATTGACAAATATTTCACATCAGAATATAAAAAGAAAACCTACAAATCAATAAGAATATGACAGAATACCAAATAGAAAAATGGAAGAAAAACTTTATCTCTTTACCAAGGAGGATATCCACATGGTCAATACACATAGAAAAAATGTGCTCAATGTCATCACTTAATAGTAAAATGTAGGCTGGGCATAATGGCTCATTCCTGTAATCCCAGCACTTTGGGAGGCCAAGACGGGCAGATCACCTGAACTCAGGAGTTTTAGACCAGCCTGGCCAACAAGGTAAAACCCTGTCTCTACTACAAAAATACAAAAACTAGCCAAGTGTCGTGAAGGGGGGTCCCTGTAATCCCAGCTACTCAGGAGGCTGAGACAGGAGAATCGCTTGAACCCAAGAGGTGGAGGTTGCAGTGAGGCGAGATCCTGCCATTGCACTCCACCCTGGGCAACAAGAGTGAAACTCGGTCTCAAAAAAAAAAAAAAAAAGTAAACCGTAAACTAAACGTTACTCCTATTGCATATCCACTATAATACCACATGAAAATAACAGATAATACCAAGTTTTACTGATAATGTGAATTTATTGGTACACCTACGTTGTATCTTTATAAGTTGTACACTTCTGTGTATGTGTTATATTTTGATTAAAAAGTTAACTAAAAATTAATGTCCACTGTGTTAGGGTTCTCTAGAGGAATAGAACTAATAGGATATATATATAAATCTCCTATATAGGAACTGATAAGATATATATATATCCTATTGGTTATATATAGATATATAGCTATCCTAATAGGATATATATGTATCATATAGATCTATATATCATATATATCATATATATTTTATGGGAGTTTATTAATTATTAATTTACACAATCACAAGGTCCCACAATAGGCTGTCTGCAAGCTGAGGAGCAGGGGAGCCAGTCTGAGTCCCAAAACTGAAGAACTTGGAGTCCAGTTTTCAAGGGCAAGAAGCATCCAGCATGAAAGAAAGATGTAGACTGGGAGGCTAGGCCAGTCTCTCTTTTTCATGTTTTTCTGCCTGCTTTACATTTGATGGCAGCTGATTAGATTGTACCCACCAGATTAAGGGTGGGTCTGCTTTCCCCAGACCACTGACTCAAATGTTAATCTCTTTTGGCAACACACAGACACATCCAGAATCAATACTTTGTATCCTTTAATCCAATCAAGTTGACACTCAGTATTAACTGTCACATCCACTCATCATAAAACCCTTAGCAAACTAGGAAGAAAAAGGGAACTCCCTTAATCTAATTAAGACTAAAAGATATAAACAGTTAAAACCAGTTCAATGGTGAAATATAGAATCCCCCTCGGATTTCAATCACTACTTTTATTTGATATTTTATTAAAGTTCATAACTAGTAGAAAAAGGAAAAAGAAAGAAATGAAGAAAGAATGGAAAGAAGGAAGGAAGGAAATAAAACTTGTCTCATAAAATTTACAAGAATCTACAGACAAATTACAGTCACGTGTCCCTCAATGATGAGGATACCTTCTGAGAAATGCTTCATTAGGTGATTTTGTGGATGCACAAACATTATAGAGTGTATTTACACAAAACTACATGATATAGCCCACTACACACCTAGTCTATACAGTATAGCCTATTGCTTCTAGGCTATAAACATATACAGTATGTTACCATACTGAATACTGCAGGCAATTGGACACAATGGTATTTGCATATCTAAACAGAAAATGTACAGTAAAAATACTGTATAAAGATAAAAGACAGTGGTACGTCTGTATAGGACACTTTCCACAAATGGAGCTTGCAGGACTGAAACCTGCTCTGGGTGAGTCAGTGAGTGAGTGAATGTGAAGGCCTAGGACATAAACTGTTCACTACTGTAGACTTTACAAACACCGTACACTTAGGCTACATGACATTAACTTAATTTTTTTCTTTATTTAATAATAAATTAACCTTAGCTTACTATAACTCTTTTACTTTATGTACTTTTAAATTTTTTTTAACTTTTTGATCCTTTTATAATGACATTTCACTGAAAGCACAAACACATTATATCACTATGAAATACTTTGTTTATATATTTATTCTAAAGTTTTTTCTTTTTTTTTAACTTTTCAAATTTTTGTTAAAAACTAATACACAAACACATACATGAACCCAGGCCTGTGCAGGAGCAGGATCATCACTATCACTGCATTCAGCCTCTGTATCTTGTCCCACTGGGAGGTTTTCAGGGGCAATAACATGCATGAAATTGTCATCTTCTATGATAACAATGCCTTCTTCTGGGATATCTTCTGAAACACTTGCCTGAGGCTGTTTTACAGTTAACTTTTTTAATAAGTAGAAGATGTACATTCTAAAATAATGATAAAAAGCATACTATAGTAGATATATAAACAAGAAACATAGTTGTTTATTATGATTATTATCAAATATTGTAGACTATAGATAATAGTATGTGCTACACTTTTATACAACTGGCAGTAGGTTTGTTTACATCAGCATCACCACAGCCATGTGAGTAATGTGTTGTACTATGACATTAAGACAGCTATGATGCCACTGAGAGATAGGAATTTTCATCTCCATTACAATCTTAGGGTCCATTGCTGACCAAATGTCGTTACATAGCACATGGCTACATTGGCATTAGCCTGCAAATTTTTTAAGTGTGCTATATAGAATGTAAATTTTTGTTTATTCCTTAATAAATATAAAAGATCTTCAAATAATTTTTTAATATCAAATTACACAAGTAAAATAACAAAATGGTCCAAAGGACCAATGATAAGTTCTCAATTTCATTATGTATAAGGGAAATACAAATTAAAACCAAAAAGTATACAAACCAAATAGAACTAGTGAAAAAAATGATGATTTCAAGTTTTGTCAAGGAATTTTAAATAACTAGAATTCTTATTCTGTGTGGGAAGCAGCACAAATTCTTTGCAACTCATTGTAAAGTATTTGGGAACATCAACAAAAAGCTGAACTTTTTATATCCTATGAACAGTAATATCACTTCTATGTATATAAACCTATCATATATATGTATGTACCAAAAGACATGTAAAAGGAAGTTTCTAGCAGCACTGTAAGTAGTAGCAAAAAAGTGGATATTGTATATATAAGAGTGCAAAAGTGAATCATGGTGTGCTCTATGAGCAATGGGCAGACAAGGGGGATTTTATTAGTATAAAAGTCTTCAACTCTATCAGTAACTTTTTATTATTGAATTCATTAATGGGCACATGAATATTCACGGTGTTTTGTTAAAACAACTTTGTATTTAAAACTGCAAATAATTTTTTACTGAGGCTTACCAAAAACACAAATAAAATGTATATTTATAGCTTCAAAAATAGCAGGCAAAATAAAAAATAAACAAAAACAAAAATGTGGATGATTTTTTAAAACTATGCATTTCAACAAGAAGGAAAGAAAGAGAGAAAGAGAGTGAGAAAGAAAAAGAAAGAAAGGAAGAAAGAAAGAGAGAGAGAAAGAAAGAAAGAAAGAAAGAAAGAAAGAAAGAAAGAAAGAAAGAAAGAAAGAAAGAAAGAAAAAAGAAAGAAAGAGAGAGAGAGAAAAAAAAGAAAGAAAAAGGAAGGAAGGAAGGAAGGAAGGAAGGAAGGAAGGGAAAGAAAGGGAAAGAAAGAGAGAGAGAAGGAAGGAAGAAAATAAAGAGAAAGAAAGAGAAAAGAAAGGAAGGAAGAAAGAGGGAGAGAAAAGAAAGAAAGAGGGAGGGAGGGAGAGAAGAAGGAAGGAAGGAAGGAGGGAGGGAGGGAGGGAAGGAAGGACGGAGGGAGGGAGGGAGGGAAGGAAGGAAGGAGGGAGGGAAGGAAGGAAGGAAGGAAGGAAGGGAAAGAAAGGGAAAGAAAGAGAGAAGGAAGGAAGAAAATAAAGAGAAAGAAAGAGAAAAGAAAGGAAGGAAGAAAGAGGGAGAGAAAAGAAAGAAAGAGGGAGGGAGGGAGAGAAGAAGGAAGGAAGGAAGGAGGGAGGGAGGGAAGGAAGGACGGAGGGAGGGAGGGAGGGAAGGAAGGAAGGAAGGAGGGAAGGAAGGAAGGAAGGAAGGAAGGAAGGAAGGAAGGAAGGAAGGAAGGAAGGAAGGAAGGAAGGAAGGAAAAAGACTTAGTTTTGCCTTTTGATGGGAGAAGCTGAAAAACACCATAGCCATGTTTTCCTTTTACCTCAATACATAATAAATGATGTATTTATTAGCACGAAAACATATTTATGAAATACACATAATCAAACTCCTAATGTTTTTTTAATGATGTATTTTTTATAGTCACAAAACCAACAATAAAAATATTATCATTAAACATATAGATAATTGCCTTTAGGTTCAAAATCTCTACCCCACCCTTTTCTCCAAGGTATTAAGGAACATAAATACAAGATCAGATGCTACAGTCCAATTTGCTTGTGCTGATCATACTTCAGGGTCTTATAGACTACTTCCTACTCCCTGGGTCTAGCAATTGTTTGGATTTTCTATTTTTTCTTCATATTTGGACTTATGAGGATTTTTGCTTCTTTATTATGGGATTTCTGTATTAAAACTCTAGCATGTGACCTTGGGTGTTCACTAGCTCTCCTTAGAAAAGGTAGATTCCAGGTCTTTTCCTGCCCTGAATTGATGCTCCTCTCACTCTAGCATGACAGCTTTTCATAGCTGTCAACTTCATCTTCTTGCAACCGCCCATCACTTACAATGTAAAATCACTTATAATGTAAAATATATTGAATAGTTCTTATTATTCCTCTTTCAGAGACACAATACTATAGTTAATGTTATGTCATATTTATAATTTGCAATTTTTCACTGACATACACTACATATAGCTATATATCTACAAGAAAAATATTGTGAAAAATGTTGATAAGAAAGAATTGAATGTGAATTCTGTTTTCTTTGTGATCTGAGCTAATATCACATTGGTAGAAAACACCATTATCTGACAGAGGTCTTTCGGGGTTCTAGTCACGGGCCCAAACAAATCACAATGTAATTCATCACATTTATACGCAGTCAGCTTTGGGTTGACTCACTTGATTGTCCTTGACAGTGCTGCTGAATACTTTCATTTTTAGTCCAGCCATTATAGAAAAGGCCCATTGTATGGTGTGGGCAATTGCATTTGCTAGAGAATGTCTTTTGCTTGCTATTATGTGCATGGAGGTAGGTGAGAAGAAAAAAAAAACAAACAAACAGAAACAGAACAAAACAAAATAAAACCTCGCTAGTTACGCCTTTCAACCTTGAAAAGGAAAATGAAACTCATATATAGAAATTTCTTTCAATAAATTTCCATGTGTGAAAATGTTTCATACATTTTGCTGACAACAGGAAGAGGTATGACCATGAATGAGCATGTGAAAGGCATTCATAGTTTAAGTCAAGTTAAGATCTCAGGAGTGGTGTCTAGTCCAAATTTCAAATATGCTTATCATGGCTTGCTCAAATCCCATGTGCTATGGGGTATGATAATTCCTTAAAAATAAAAAAAGCAGTTCTCTGGCAGATTAAGAGAACAGTTTGCTTTCGCCTCAGGCCATTAACATTTTAATAAAATGGTCCTCAACTGTGATAACAATTCATCTTTAGGTTACTTTATCTATTATTAACCTTATTAAATAACAAGTTTATTATTGCTGACATGTAGGTTTTCCAGCCCTCATCAAACATGCTTCTCACTCTAGCTCTCTTTCACTCTCTCTCTCTTTAAAATTTCAGCTCAATTAAGCTGAATTTCTGTGCCAAGTACATGTTTACAAGTTTGTTGGTTTGTTTTCCTTTGGAGCAATTTGAAAATGATTCTCATTTCCAATAATAGTTGATTAAGCTAAACACATTTTATGGGCTTTGTTGAGGACTACAATCTGTTTAGCAGGAATAATTTACTACTTTTGTCTGATTTGGTTGAAATAGACACTTGCAAGCCTTAAGAAAATTTTGTTCTATATAAGAGTAGGAGGTCAAACGATACAAGTTAGAGTTTATTTTCACATGGAATAAGGTGACATAATGGGCAATTATGTTTCTTACCAACAGCATGATGCCCAATACTTTTTATTGAAATAACCATAAACACCCTATTTAATCTACAATTGGTATGGGACAATGAACCCAGCACTAGGCCTCTGGAATGCATGAAGAAGAAAACAAAAGTATGGAATGGGGATTATACATGATGTGCTTGGTGAATTCAAAATTATCTACTATGGTGAGAGCCAAGGACTGGACAAAGAGAAGGAATAGTTAGAAGATAAAATAGAAAATTGTTTTGGAACCCATCTTAGATTATAAAAGTTGCAAATGTTTCACCTAAAGTAAAAGGTAGTCAGGAAGTGTCCACTGGTTAATGTGTATTAAATGGAGAAAAACATAATTTGATTGAAGTTTTAAGCAACTCTGCACAATGGACAGAATCAGTTTGGGCTGTAAAGTCTGGAGACACATAAACCTTTCGGAAGGCAGTTTCATGAGTCTAATGAAAGATGGTAAGGACCTATACTTGGTAGAGAGGGCAGTAAGGAGAGAAATGAGATAAATGATGAATCTTTCTAAAGAGTATCTGTATTAGCCAATTTTCGTATTGCTTTAAAGAAACACTTTGAGACTGGGTAATTTATAAGAAAGGAGGTTTAATTGACTCACAGTTCTGCATACTGTACAGGAAGCACCTGCTTCTGGGAGGCCTCAGGGAGCTTACACTCATGGTGGAAGGCAAAGTGGGAGCAGGCTGTCTTAAATGGCCAGAGCAGGAGCAAGAGAGAGAGAGTGAGGGGGGAGATACTACACACTTTTAAATGATCAGATCTCATGAGAACTCACTCTTATGAGAACAGCACCAAGAGGATGGTGCTAAACCATTCATGATCCAATCACCTCCAACCAGGCCCTGCCTCCAACATTGGGGATTATAATTTGACATGAGATTTTGTTGGGAACAGGCCCCCAAATCTGGCCATAAACAAGCCCCAAAACTGGCCATAAACAAAATCTCTGCAGCACTGTGACATGCTCGTGATGGCAATGATGCCCATGCTGAAGGTTGTTTGTTTACTGGAATGAGGGCAAGGAACACCTGGCCCACCCAGGGCAGAAAACCACTTAAGGCGTTCCTGAACCACAAACAATAGCATGAGTGATCTTGCCTTAAGGACACATTCCTCCTGCAGATAACTAGCCAGAGGCCATCCCTTTTTTTTCCTGTTTTAGTTAATCTATAATCTATAGAAACAATGCTTATCACTGGCTTGCTGTCAATAAATATGTGGGTAAAACTCTGTTTGTGGCTATCAGCTCTGAAGGCTGTCAGCACTCTGATTCCCACTCCGCATTCTATATTTCTGTGTGTGTGTCTTTAATTCCCCTAGCACCACTGGGTTAGGGTCTCCACGACCGATGGTCTTGGCAAGATTTGGGTGGGGACACAGATCCAAACCATATCAGTATCCAATAGAAGTTGGTGAAAGGTGAATTGCGGTTATGATAAAAGGCCATAATGTTGATTTTCAGTTTGAGTAACTAAATAGTTGGTAATGGCATCCACCATCAGTTATGAAAGCATAGGGATAAAATGTTTAAGTAGGAAGATACTGAGGTTTTTTGGAATATGCATGTTTTTGCAGTCTATTGGTGACAACTAGGTGCAGTAACAAGAGTTTCTACAGGGCTAGAAAACAGCAAAGCTGCCTTGTACACGCATATTTCTAGGACTATGCATACCTAGCCTTTTATGTTAAAAAAAAAAGTGGTATATTAAAGTCTATATAGGACAAAACATTTTCCCAACTTGGATTTGCTTCAAGTCCTACTTACTTTCCATTTGTACTTTTTCATATACCATCAATACATCTCTTTCTCTCTATCACCACACTCATTGATTTTTTCAGAATTTTACCTTGCATGATTTAATATAATGGTCACTAAGCTGGTCACCTTTTCTTTTACTTTATCTATGATATATATGTTTCATGCATAGCCATAGGAATGATTTTTATGGAGTAAAAATACATGTTACAACAGTGCTTCCAACCAAAGGTACTGTGGGACATAACATCTCCTTTTAATATGATTTGATTTTTTTAATGTAGTTTTACTGTTATAAATTGAAATTTATAGATATTTTAACCTATCAGTGGGCTTAACTTCAAAAACTAATAAAATAACATAAAAACACTAATGATGAAATAAAATAAATGTAATTTGTGATATGATAATATATTTCCATATACCAATGCTCAGGCACCAATATTCCCAAAGACATAATTAAGTATATTATCACCTGGACCCACATGTAGAATCTCAGTGGATAAATGGACAAATACAGTTGGATGCAGGTATGTGTGGTTATGAACAAATAGCATGTGTATCACTGACATTTAGGACATAATTCCTTTAAAAATATGAACTCTTGATAAAGTTACCAGTAATGCAATAAAAATTTTTTTGTATTTACATGGTAGTTGCATTCCTGGAAAATTTCATGTATATTAAAACAAATAGTATGCACTTAAATATAAAACAGAGTTAAAGTCTAGGTTCAGATTATTATAACTCAGTTTTAATGTAAATGAACATCCAACATTTGAAAGTCACATAAGGGAAAGAAAAAATTATTTTGTGATATGAAAATATCCTACACATTGAAGGGAAGTAGAATCCAGGATACCCTCCTACTCAGTGGCAGCAGTCCCCTCGATAATATGAAATCTAAAACTTGCTCTTCTAAAAATTATATGGCCACCACTGATAATCTGCTTTATACCTCTCAAAGGCTCTACATGCCTCAGAGAATAAGTTTCTAATTTTTTTCTGGATATATGGTGCCACCTATGATCTGATTCCCACTGCTACTTTCATGCTTCCTGTCTCAACATTTATGCCCAAGTCATACTAAATTGCTTTGTATTTTTAGAAAATTTGTTTTGTTTGGCTTTCCTCATGTGATCCACTTTGCCTAGGATGATGATGATGATGATTGTGATGTTCATGAGGATAAATATGATGACGTTAAAATATAATGTCTAATATTTTTAAATGACGACCACAATTTTTCTACTTTTTAAACATTGAATCCATAGACAACATACACAAAGATTTATCTGTAGATAAAAAGTTAACTACCAAGAGATTTCTGTTTTCAATACTGGCAAACCTGTCTCTCACAGACAATTTCTCATTTTGAGAACAACTATAAAATTTAGAAAGAAAATACAAACAACAACAACAAAAAAAACATCTGTTTGAGTACACTGGAAAACTACCAAGGTAGCAAAGACAGGAGAAGCCAAATCTGAAGAGAAAAAGAACATGACAGTTTGAGTCTACTTTTCCTATTGGAACATTTGCTGATTCTAAAGCAGTGACTGACAAGCTGAGAAGGTAAACAAGAAATGGTGGGTGAGAAAAACTGAGAAGAGATTCCAACAGTCTTATGTGATTACGGAGACAGCCGCATGGGTTCAGGATCTCTAAAGAGAAGAAGTCTGATAATCATAACAGCTGTTTGCTTGGGATTCTCAAAAATAATCCCAAAAGGTTAACTAGAATTAACCATCTTTCATAAAGACTGAAGATCAGTTTCAAATAAACTCAACCACTGGAAAAAGTGATAAACACTGCCCAAAAGGAAAAAATATATATATATAAACTGTCTAGGAAAATAACATCATAGCCTCAAATTTCTTTAAAATGGTTCATATAACATTACGTAATGTTGTGCATTTAAGAAATAATTACCAGGCATTATCAGGACAAAAACAGGTAACCAAAAACCAAAAGGAAAAATATAAAGAAATAGACCAAAAAAGTAGAGATATTACAGGTATCAAACATGGAATTTAAGATATTTGTGATTAATATGCACAATGACATCAAGTACAATTTTAAATTTCCATTACTTTTTAAATTAAAATGCACAATGACAATAAGACAAAATTTTTTAAATTTCCATTATAAAATTTAATTTCCATTATAAAATTAATGTCCATTATAAAATTAATTTCCATTATAAAATCAGAATTTCAGCAGATAAATAGGATTTTTTATCTTTAAAATCAAATGGAAAATTTGAATCTTCATAGCAAAGTCTTTGAGAACTAAACTGAGATTTGAAAAACTAAACACACAAGGTGAAAGAGAATTTGCAGTCTGAACTAAATGAGTTAATATCCAGCTAACACAAAAATTCAAGATTTTCCAGAGGATTGTAAGAGAACCCAGTGACTACATAACACAATTACAACGTCCAGGTTACATTTCAAACTTATTCAACAAAAAAAGAACCTGAAAAACTGGAGGGGAAAAAATAATGAGCAGATGTTGGAATTATCAGACAAAGAGTTTAAAACAGCGAGGATAACAAAGAACAATGTAGAAAAAAATGATTATACATGAAAAGACAGAAAATTTCCACAGAGAAATGGAACTATATAAACATACAAAAGAAATTTAAGAATTTAAAAATAAAATATCTGAATTTTAAAATGTATCAGATGGACTTAATATCAGAATGGAATTGAAGAGAAAAAGTTAGTTAACTTGAGGATTGTTCATAGAAGAAGTTATCCAATTTGGAAAACGGAAAAAAAATTGATTAAAAAATTAAATGAGTTCTCCGAAACCTGTGAGATAATATTAAAAATATATATAATTTGAATTCCACTGGGACTACATTGGGAAGAAATAATGTTTCACGAAATAATTTAAAAAATCTCAAATTAGGTGAAAAATATAAATTTACAAATTTATAATTTGAGAAGCTCAGCAAATCTAAACAGGATAATTTCAAAGAAATCAATGCCTGCATACATCATAATCAATCTGTTAAACATCAAAGACAAAGTATGGGAAACAGCTAGAGAAAATATGATATGCTGCTGTAAATTTCTTATCAGAAGAAAATGGAGAACATTTACAAAGGACTGTAAGTGAAAACTTTAAACAAAATTTTATCCCTACATAAAGTATCCTTCAAAGTTTCAGAGGAAACATTTTTAGACAAAGTAAAACTAAGAGAATTTGTTATCAGCAAACCTGTTCACAAAGAATGGTTAAAAGGTTTCCTCCAACTGAAGAAAAATGACCCCAGAGGGAAACTATGATCTTCAGAAGTTGAAAAAGAGGCTCAAAAATAGTATATATCTGGGTTAATATAAAACACTACATTTAACTATTTATGTAAATATTTAAAGCAAAAGTATAACATCTGATGGGGTTGTCAAAACACATACAGTTAATAAATATAAAAATTTAGCATAAACCAGAGTGGGTTTGGGCAATGGGACCTTTTTACTAGGCTTCTACATTTATGCGACATGGTACAATTTTAGCTCTAAGTGGACTATGAAAGATTAAATATGTATATTATAATCCCCAATGAGACACCAATAAGAAAACAGTGCAAAGAAATAGTATCAAAAAAGCCAACAGGTCAATTAAAATATTTAAAATATTCAAATAATCCAAAAGAAGAAAGGAAAGTGGGAAGAGAGACAAAGAAAAACAGAAAACAAAGAAATTAATGGAGTAGAACTAACTTGAAGCAAGTAAGTACTACTTTTAAGGAAAATCCTTTAAATAAAAAAACCCAAAGAGGTTAGAACTAAGTGAATGGGAAACCATATGCCATGCAAATAGTAAGTATGAGAAGGCTGCAGTAGATAAATTCATAGCATACTAAATACACTTCAAGACGAAAAATAATTGTCAGACATAAAGAGGAACATTTCATATTGATAAAAGAAAAGTTCAACAGGAGGACAAAAATTGCAACTGTGTTTGTGCTTAATAAAACAGCTTCAAAATAATGAAGTAAAAAGAGTTAGAGGCAAGACTAGATAATAATAATAGATTATATCATTCTTCTCTTAGCAATGGATTGAATAATTGAATAAAACAAAATTAGTAAGGTCATGGAATAGTTGAGCAACATTATAAACCACCTTTACCTAATTGATACTTATAGAATACTATATTTAACAATTGCAGATTTCATGTTCTTTTATGTCTCATGATATACTCACCAAATTAGATGATATGCTAGACCATTAAATTAGTATTCATAAAGTTTAAAATTATGCAGGGCAAGTTGCTGATCAAAACAATTAAATTTGAAGTCAATAACAAGATACCTCAGAAAACTTCACATGTATGAAAACTAAATAGCATGCTTTGAAATAATGCTTGGGTCAAAGACAATATTACAACAGAAATTAAGACGTATTTTGAACAGAAAACAACAAAAATAAAACATGTCAACATTTGTGGAAAGCAGTGGCTAAAGGGAAATTTATAGGTTTAAATGTACATATTAAACATTAAAAATGACTTAAAGTTCTATTTTAAAAAGCAATAAAGGTACAAAGTAAACCTAAAACAAGTAAAAGGAAGAAATAACAAATGTAAGTACAGAAATCAATCCAGTAAAAACATAGAAAAACAATGAGGAAATTAACAAAGCCAAAACTTAGTTCTTTGAAAAGATGATAAAATAAGCAAATTCATAGCTAGATTCATCAAGACAAAAAGAAAGAGAAAAAAGTCTCCAATATTGGGAAAGAAAAAGAGATTTACACCACAGATCCCTAAGATAGTAAAAGGATAATAAGATAATATTTAATATTATCTTATATATATTATAACAATATATATTACGATAATTTTGTGCCTACAAATTTGAAAACTTAGATGAGATATAAAAAATTTTTTGAAAAATACAATTTACATAAGAAGAAACAGATGATATGAATAACCTAATAGCTATTACAGAAATTGAATTAACTATCAAAAATCTTTCTAAAAGGAAAATTTCAGTTCCAGGTGGCTTCACTAGCAAAGTCTATAAATACTTAGTGTCAAAAAGAATACTGGCCAGGCGCAGTGGCTCACGCCTGTAATCCCAGCACTTCAGGAGTCTGAGGCAGGCAGATTGCTTGAGCCCAGGAGTTGGAGACCAGCCTGTCCAATGTGGCAAAACACCATCTCTACTAAAAATACGAAAAAATAAAAATAAAAAATTAACCGGGCATGATGGCAGGAGCCTGTAGTCCCAGATATTTGGGAGGTTGAGGCATGAGAATCACTTGAACCCGGGAGGCAGAGATTGCAATGAGCTGAGAAGGTGCCCCTGCACTCCAGCCTAAGCGACAGAGCAAGACTCAGTCTCATAATAATAATAATAATAATAATAATAACTAATTTTTTAAAAATTGACTTTACACTAAATTTTTCAAAAAACAGAGAATATTACACAAATCATTTTATGCCTTTAGATAAAAAATCCTTAACCAAATATTCACAAACTTAATCCAATAACACATCAATAATAATTAATGTATTATAGGAACTCAAGGTTGCTTTAACATGTGAAAATCAATGTAATTTACTATATTAAGAATAAAAGAGAAACTATTTCATCACTTCAATACATGTACATATACCATTTGACAAAACTCATTCTAAAAATCTCTCAACCAACTAGCAAATAGGAATAACATTTTTAAATTGAAAAAGGGAAACTGCAAACAACCCAGCGCTAACATCATACCTAATGGGGAAAGACTAAATTGTTCCCCCAAGATCAAAAGCAAGGCAAAGAGACACAATTTAACCACTTGTTTTTAATAATGAATTGGAAGTATTAGTCATTGTAACAGGGCAAAACTAATCAAGAAAAATCATAAACATTATTTAAAAAGATAAAAACTATCCCTGTTTTTCTATTTGCAGAAGGTATGATTGTTCCGAGAAAAATCTCAGGAATCTACCAGAAGCAAGAAGTGATTTTAGCAAAGTTACCGGAAATAGGTTAAAATACAAAAATCAGTTTCTCAAAAAATTAAAAGTAGAACTACCACATGACCCAGCAATCCCATTACTGGGTGTACATCCAAAGGGTATAAAATCAGAATGTCAAACAGATATCTGCACTTCCATGTTCATTGCAGCACTATTCACAAAAACCAAAATATGGAATCAACCTAAGGGTTCATCAGCAGATGAATGGATAAAGAAAATGTGGTATATATACAAAATGGAATACTATTTAGCTTTAATAAAGAAGGAGTCTTATCATTTGCCACAACATAGATAAACCTGGAGGACATTATATTAAATAAAATAAGCCAGGCACAGAAAGACAAATACGCATGATCTCACTCATATGCTGAATCTAAAAAAATCAAATTCATAGAAATAGAGAGCAAAATGGTGGTCACTAGAGGCTGGGGGGTGGGGAAAATTGAGGAGATGTTAGTGAAAGGACACGACATTTCAGCTTTACAGAAAAAACTAAGTTAAAGAGCTCTATTGTATATCATGGTGACTTTAGTTAATATAACTACATACTGTATACTTATAAACTGCTAAAAGAGTAGATTTTAATTGTCATCACTACAAATAAACTGACAAGTACATGAGGTAATGCATATGTTAATTAGCTTGATTTGTCATTCCACAATGTATACATAAAAACACCATGTTGTACACACAAATATATATAATTTTTACCAATTAAAAATAAATTATAAAAATTTATTGTATTCATAAATTGGCAGTAAGCAACTGGAAATGGAAAATTTTAAAATTCCACACATAGTAGCTTGAAAAATATACAATATTTAGGAAAAAATCTAACAAAAATTTTCAAAATCTATACCTCAAAACATTACTTAAAAAGAGAAAAAAAAATAATACCTAAATAAAAGGAGCAATACATCACATTCGTGGATTGGAAAACTTAATATTGTTAAGATGAAAATTCTCCCCAAATTGATTTATACATTGGCTACAATCTGAAGTTTCATTAAGATTTTTGTATAAATTGGCAAGACAAATCTAAAATGTACATGGAAAATCAAGGGCTTAGAATAAATAAAACTATTTTTATAAATAAGAACAAAGTTGGAAGACTTGCCCTATCCGATTTCAAGACTAACTATAGAGTTGTAAAAATCAAGACAGTTTGGTGTTAGTGAAAGGCCAGAAATAAGTCAGTGGAACAACAGAGTACAGAAATACAGTCCCACACATTTATGGCCAATTGACATCAACAAAGATGCTGAGATTAATCAATGAGGAAAAAAACGTCGTTACTAAATATTGTGAATATTCATATAGAAACCAAATATTCATACAGAAAAAAACTTGTAAATTGAGCCTTATCTCATACCATACACACAACATACCTCAAAATGAATCACAGACTAAATGCAAGAGTTTCAATTGTAAAACTAACTTCTAAAAGAAAACAAGAAGAAATCTTTGAGATTCTGGGTAGACAACTTACATAAAAGAAGATAAATAAACAATATGAGAAAAATTGATAAATTGAATAACATTTAAAAACTTTTACCCTCCAAAATATATCATTTTGAAAATAAAAAGGCAAACCATAGCCTGGGAGAAATTTTTGCAGCACATATCAAAAAAAAGGCGTGCACCCAGAATGCATAAAATATTCTTTCAAAGGAATGCAAACTGTCGTCCCTGCTACAGAAAACTGTATGACAGTTACTCAAAAAATTAAAAATAGAATTGCCATATGATCCAGTTATTCCACTTCTGAGTTCACACCCAAAAGAATTGAAAGTGAGGTCTTGAAAAGATATTTGTACACCTATATTTACATTAGCATTATCACAATAGCCAAAAGGTAGAAGTAACCAACCCAAGGGACCATCAGCTGATAAATAGATAAACAAACTGTCTATACATACAGTGGAATATTATTCATCCTTTCAAATGCTTTTCATTATAAAGATTTTATTCTATTTTAATTTTAATTTTTTTATTTTTTCATAAGTTATTGGGGTACAGGTTGTATTTGGTTACACGAGTAAGTTCTTTAGTGGTGATTTGTGAGATATTGGTCACCCATCACCCAAGCAGTATACACTGCACCATATTTGTAGTCTTTTATCCCTTGCCCTCCCCCCATTCTTCCCTCCAAGTCCTCAAAGTCCATTGTGTCATTCTTATGCCTTTGCATCCTCGTAACTTATCTCCCACATATCAGTGAGAATATGCGATGTTTGGTTTTCCATTCCTGAGTTACTTCAGTTAGAATAATAGTCTCCAATCTCATCCAGGTCACTGCAAACGCTGTTAATTCATTCCTTTTTATGGCTGCATAGTATTCCATCATATATATATATCTTTATCCACTCGTTGATTGATGGGCATTTGGGTTGGTTCCACGATTTTGCTCTTGTGAATTGTGCTGCTATAAACATGCATATGCAAATATCTTTTTCATACAACGACTTCTTTTCTTCTGGGCAGATACCCAGTAGTGGGATTGCTAGATCAAATGGTAGTTCTACTTTTAGTTCTGTAAGGATTCTCTACTCTGTTTTCCATAGTGGTTGTATTAGTTTACATTCCCACCAGCAGTATAGAAGTGTTCCCTGTTCACTGCATCCATGCCAACATCTACTGTTTTTTGAATTTTTGATTATGGCCATTCTTGCAGGAGTAAGGTGGTATTGCATTGCGGTTTTGATTTGCATTTCCCTGATCATTAGTGATGCTAAGCATTTTTCATATGTTTATTGGCCATCTATATATCTTCTTTGGAGAATTGTCTATTCATGTCCTTAACCCACTTTGATAGGATTTTTTTTTTCTTACTGATTTGTTTCAGTTTATTGTAGATTCTGGATATTAGTCCTTTGCCAGATGTATAGATTGTGAAGATTTTCTCCCTCTCTATGGGTTGTCTGTTTACTCTACTGACTGTTCCTTTTGCCGTGCAAAAGCTCTTCAGTTTAATTAGGTCCCAGCTGTTTATCTTTGTTTTTAATTGCATTTGCTTTTGGGTTCTTGGTCATGAAATCCTTGCTTAATCCAATGTCTGGAAGGGTTTTTTCAATGTTATCTTCTAGAACTTTTATGGTTTCAGGTCTTGGGTTCAAGTCTTTAATCAATCCATTTTGATTTCTTTTTTTTTTTTTTTTTTTTTTTTTTGAGACAAAGTCTTGCTCTGTCACCAGGTTGGAGTGCAGTGGCACAATCTCGGCTCACTGCAACCTCCACCTCCCGGGTTCAAGCAATTCTCCTGCTTCAGCCTCATGAGTAGCTGGGACTATAGGCACACTCCACCACACCCAGCTAATTTTTGTATTTTTAGTACAGACGGAGTTTCACTATGTTGGCCAGGATGGTCTTGATCTCCTGACCTTGTGATCCACCTGCCTCAGCCTCCCAAAGTGCTGGGATTACAGGCTTGAGCCATTACACCTGGCTTTGAGTTGATTTTTGTATAAGGTGAGAGATGAGGACCCAGTTTCATTCTCCTGCATGTGGCTAGCCAATTATCCCAGCACCATTTGTTGAAAAGGGTGTCCTTTCCCCACTTTATGTTTTTGTTTGTTTTGTCGAAGATCAGTTGGCTGTAAGTCTTTGGGTTTATTTCTCGGTTCCCTATTCTG
The DNA here is from genome assembly GCF_024542745.1 of Macaca thibetana thibetana. Classification (NCBI taxonomy): domain Eukaryota; kingdom Metazoa; phylum Chordata; class Mammalia; order Primates; family Cercopithecidae; genus Macaca; species Macaca thibetana. Next base: position 18,900,868 of record NC_065581.1, on the reverse strand, counting down.
TTCCATTGGTCGATGTGCTTATTTTTCTACCAGTATCATGCTGTTTTGGTGACTATGGCCATATAGTATAGGTTGAAATCAGGTAGTATGATGCCTCCAGATTTGTTGTTTTTGCTTAGTCTTGCTTTAGCTATATGGGCTCTTTTTTGGTTCCATATGAATTTTAGAATTGTTTTTCTAATTCTGTGAAGAATGATGGTGGTATTTTGATGGGAATTGTGTTGAATTTGTAGATTGCTTTGGCAGTATGGTCATTTTCACAATATTAATTTTATCCATCCATGAGCATGGGATGTGTTTCTATTTGTTTGTGTCATCTATGATTTCTTTCAGCAGCGTTTTATAGTTTTCCTTGTAGAGGTCTTTAGACTCCTTCATTAGGTATATTCCTAAGTATTTTATTTTATTTTATTTTATTTTATTTTATTTTATTTTTTTTGCAGCTATTGTAAAAGAAGTTGAGTTCTTGATTCAATTCTCTGCTTGGTCACTGTTGGTATATAGAAGAGCTACTGATTTGTGTACATTCATCTTGTATCCAGAAAATCTGCTGAATTCTTTTATCAGTTCTAAGAGCTTTCTGGAGGAGTCCTTAGGGTTTTCAAAGTAAATGATCATATCATCAGCAAACAGTGACGGTTTTGTTTCCTCTTTACCGATTCGGATACCCCTTATTTCTTTCTCTTGTCTGATTGTTCTGACTAGGACTTCCAGTACTATGTTGAAGAGGAGTGGTGAGACTACGCATTCTTGTCTTGTTCCAGTTCTCAGAGGGAGTGCTTTCAACCTTTCCGCATTCAGTATTATGTTGGCTGTGGGTTTGTCATAGATGGCTTTTATTACATTAAGGTATGTCCCTTATATGTCGAGTTTGCTAAGAGTTTTAATCCTAAAGGAATGCTGGATTTTGTCTAATGCTTTTTCAGCATCTATTGAGATGATCATGTGATTTTTGTTTTTAATTCTGTTTATGTGGTGCATCACATTTATTGACTTGCATATGTTAAATCATCCCTGCATCCCTGGTACAAAACCCATTTGATCATGGTGGATGATCTTTTTGATATGTTGTTGGATTAAGTTAGCTAGTATATTGTTAAGGATTTTAGCATCAATGTTCATCAAAAGTATTGGTCTATAATTTTCTTTTTTCGTTATGGCCTTTCCTGGTTTGGGTATTAGCATGATTCTGGCTTCATAAAATGAATTAGAGAGGGTTCCTTCTTTCTCTATCTTGTGGAATAGTGTCAAAAGGATTGGTACCAATTCTTTGAATGTTTGGTAAAATTCTGCTGTGAATCCAACTGGTCCTGGACTTTTTTGTTAGGTAATTTTTTAATTACCATTTCAATCTTGCTGCTTGTTATTGGTCTGCTCAAGGTATCTAATTCTTCCTAATTTAAGCTAGGAGAGTTGTATTTTTCCGAGAATTTACCCATCTCTTCTAGGTTTTCTAGTTTATGTGCGTGAAGGTGTTCATAGTAGCCTTGAATGATCTTTTACTGTATCTCTGTAGTGTCAGTTGTAATATCTCCTGTTTTGTTTCTTAGTGATGTTATTTGGATTTTCTCTCTTCTTTACCTGGTTAATCTTGCTAACGGTCTATCAATTTTGTTTGTCTTTTCAAAGAACCAGCTTTTTGATTCATTTATCTTTTGTATATTTGTTTGTTTCAATTTCATTTAGTTCTGCTCTTATCTTGGTAATTTCCTTTCTTCTGCTGGGTTTGGGTTTGGTTTGTTCCTGTTTCTCTAGTTGATTGAGGTGTGACCTTAGAATGTCAATTTGTGCTCTTTCAGTCTTTTTGATGCAGGCACTTAGGGCTATGAACTTTTCTCTTAGCACCACCTTCGCTGTTTCCCAGAGGTTTTGACAGAATGGGTTCTGTCATTATTGTCATTAAGTTTGAAGAATTTTTAAATTTTCATCTTGATTTTGTTTTTGACTCAATGCTCATTAAGGAGCAGGTTATTTAATTTCCATGTATTTGCATGGTTCTGAAGGTTCTTTTTGGAGTTGATTTCCAGTTTTATTCCACTGTGGTCTGAGAGAGTGCTTCTTATAATTTCAGTTTTCTTAAATTTATTGATGCTTCTTTTATGGCCTATCATATGGTCTATCTTGGAGAAAGTTCCACATGCTGTTGAAGAGAATGTGTATTCTGCAGTTGTTGGATGAAATGTTCTGTAAATGTCTGTTAAGTCCATTTTTTCAAAGGTAGAGTTTAAATCCATTGTTTCTTTGTTGACTTTCTGTCTTGATGAACTGTCCAGTGCTGTCAGTGGAGTACTGAAGTCCCCACTATTATTGTGTTGCTGTTTATCGCATTTCTTAGGTCTATTAGTCATTGTTTTATAAATTTGGGAGCTCCTGTGTTAGGTGCATATTTATTCAGTCTTTAAAAGGAAGGACATTCTAACACATGCTACAACATGGATGAACCCGGAGGGACATTATACCATATAAAATAAGTCAGTCACAAAACAGACAAATACTGTATGATATCACTTATACGAAGTGCCTGTAGTAGTCAAATTCATAGAGAATTTGGTTGCCAGCAGCCGGGGAGAGGGGACAATAAGTAGTTTTGTTCAATGGGTTTTACAACATGGAAAGACTTCTGGAGATTAGTTGCACAAATATGTGAATGTCCTTAACACTACTGAACTGAACACTTGACAATGGTTAAGGTGTTCAATTCTATGGTATGTATATTTTACCATGGTTTTAGAAATCTCTTTCAACCCACAATAAGATAAACAACTCAATAAAAAAAGTAAAATATTTGAAGAGACACTTCACAATGGAAAATATACAAATGGTAAAAAAAAGTAAAATATTTGAAGAAACACTTCATTCTGGAAAACAAACAAATGGCTAAAAATATTAGCTGCATTGCCAGTTATCAGGAAAATGCAAATTCAAACCACATGGAATACCACTACTTCCCACAAAAATGGCTAAAATTAAAATACGTATCATGCTAAGTATTGGAGAGGATTTGTAACTTCTTGTGAATGCAAAATAATACAAGTAACTTAGAAAACTGTTTTTTTCTTAAAAAGTTAAACTTACATCTGTCACTTCTCTCCTAGATATTTCTAAAATATATTTGTGACCAAACAAAGGATTATGCAATCAAGACTTATGTGCTGTGTGCATTCTTAAACATAAAAAACATCTGTAGATATCATACATTTCTACGTATTATGTGTTCATTTCCCACTTAGCACTTAAAGTACTATTATAGGTGAAATAACTATATCACACTGTACTCCTATTAAGCTTTTAAATAGTAATTTGTGTTAGAGAGTAGAGTTGCAAGAAATTGATACCATTTATCAAAGGTCCCTTACATATGCCAGATCACTTACACAACTGTAACATTTAATCCCTGCATCAAATCATCTTGGCTAAAATTAATTGAGCATTTACTATTTGCTAAACACTTTAAACAAGAAATTTCATGTGAATATATTCCTTATTCTCATCCTACTTGGCTTATATATAAAGAGAAAGAATCAAATACACACTTAAAGTTTTGTTTGGAAGCCTTTAAATCAATGGTTCTCATGTGGGTACAGTTTTGTCCTACAGGGAACATTTCACCAATCTCTAGTTCTCATAATTGGCAGGATACTAGTAGCATCTAGTGGGTTGAGGCCAGAGATGCTGCTAAACATCTTCTAACACTCAGCACAGTCTCTTCCATTACAGAGAATTATCTGGACCCAAATGTCAGTAATGCCACTGAGGTTGAGGAACCCTACTTTAGATCTATGACCAAAATCCTCATCTTTTTTTCTAGGACTATATTCTCCTCACTTTTCCTGCCCAGGTTCCATCCTCTTTCTTGTGATTGCATTTACTCAGTGTAAAGGAGAAAGAAAAATGATCTATACCTTTTCTTTTCCAAGGTGTTGCCCTCATGCAACTCCTCCCATAATTTTCATGTGTGTTTCATGGCTTTCTCCCACAGATGGTACAGACTTTACAGCAGTTTCCCTGTGATGTTTAAATGCCTGTCCCTACATATTTCCCTTTGCTGTATGAATATTAGAATTTTGGTAGGCAGCGAGGAGAGGCTGTCTGGCTCTTTAAATATTTTACTATACCCTTTATTATTTTATGTGCCCCAGTCCTCTTTCTGGTTTTACCACCAGCCTTCCACAGGTGTCTTCCACCATGCCTTCTCTTTGTACATTAATCACTATGAAAACTGATAAAATGTATAGCCCTAAAAAGTAAAAGAATAGGAAATGGAAAGTCAATTGCAAAATCTAGACAGCCCATTTTGCATTGTTACCTCATTCAATCTTCTCCCCTTTCCACTCAAAATAGCCTTAGACCCCTTCATGGGTAACTCAACATTGACTTTACTTTTTGTCAGCGTGACAGCAGCAATAAAGGACTTGGAAGTAGAAGAGCATATTCTATGTCAAGATGCTACTCACTTTGATCTTTCCATCTAGAATGCCTCAGGACTGGAAGGTAATTTTCTTGTACAAACTATTGTAAAGTCAGTGTGTCAAGCAGTTCTTATCTTTGCCATATCTCACTTCGAAAATTCAAAATAAAGTATCAACCTTCTATAACAGAACACCACCTCCACCAGGAGTTAGAAAGACATTCATAACTACCCTATTCCAAAAAAAAAGTAAAAGGTTTCTGCAGCAAAAAAAAAAACCTTGAAAAAAGATGATTTATTTAGAATGCTAGACAACCAACAATTTTTAGGCCAATTTATACATCCCAATATTCCAGTATGACTTCTAGAAATAGTTAATGATAACTGTATTTGTATATGCTAATGGATAGACTATGATTAAGCATGTTATTGCTCTGGTTTGTCTCAAATAAAAAGCAAAATAGAGAGAGGTTCCAAGGCTTTATCTGAAGTACCCCTACCCATGTTGGTTCAGTATTATTCTCACCAAATCATCTTTTTAACTTTTTTTTTAAAAAAATTTCTTAGTAACTGGCCAAAAAGCCTTATCCTAAGAGTTTCTATTTTTGATCTTTGGTCTCTCACAGCACTGTACAGATGAGGTATATGAGAAGGTAGCAACAACTTTATGACTGCACTTTTTTTAGAATTTAAAGACAATTTTTTTAGCAGTTTTAGGTTCGTGGCAAAATTAAGAGGAACATATAGAGATTTTATATTTACCCCCTTCCCATACACAGCATAGATTCCCCATTAACAACATCCTCCACCAGAGTCAATTTTAAATTCTTACAGTAGATAAACTACACTGACATATCATTTTTACCCAAAATCTATAGTTTACATTAGGGTTCATTCTTGGTGTGTACATTCTATAAATTTGGACAAATGTATAATGATGTGTCTCCATCATTACCGTCTCATAGAGAGTTAGTCACTCCCCTAAGATCCCTCTGTTCTCCACATACTTTTACTCAATTTATATTTCCTCAAATGTTTTTGTTTATTAATGTTTCTGAATTTTCAAAAACTGGACATTAGTGCATTTATGAAGATTATTTCCAGAAAAGGAAACAAAGCTGGAAACCTAGTAAAGGCTCCAGATGACATTTAAAAGTTTCTTGGAGAAATTGCTGGTTGTAGGACTAAAGAAAGAAACACACATGATGATATTAGAATTTCTCGTAGTCCCAGTGTATTAGGCCATTCTTGCACTGCTATAAAAAATACCTGAGACAGGGTAATTTATAAAGAAAAGAAGTTTAATTGACTCACAGCTCTGTAGACTTTACAGGAAGCATGGTGCTAGTATCTGCTCAGCTTCTGGTGAAGCCTCAGAGAGCTTTGAATCATGGCAGAAGGTAAAGGGGGAACAAGCAGCTTACATGGCAAAAGTAGAAACAAGTGAGAGAGAGCATGGAGTGGGGAGGTGCCACACACTTTTAAACAACCAGATCTCCTGTAAACCCAGAACAAAAGCTCACATATCACCAAGGGGATGGCCTGAGCCATTCATAAGGGACCCACCCCCATGATCCAGTCACCTCCCACTGGGCCCCACCTCCAACACTGGGATTATATTCAACATGAGATTTGGACAGGGACAAATATCCAGACTATATCACCCAGAAAGAAAGTGCTAAAAAAAAAAAATCACTCCTCCACAATGATAAAATAGCATTGTTGGGTTATGACCCAATGTATAAAATAAATATCCACGAGTCTATATTAATGCAAATAAGTGACTAAATAAAGAAATAAATGGAGAGAATAGAAAAATATTCCTGTGCAGAAGATTTCCAAATAATTTCTGTAGATACTCTGCACTAAAGAGGTAAAGCATAACACCCCACTCTACACGTTAGCAGTGTGCAGCGACTTTCTTCCAAAGATCATAGTGCGAAAGTGGAGGGGGAGTGAGCAACTTTATAGTGGAAAAACTTGGAAAATTCTACGCCAACCCTGGTGGTCAAGGTCAACATTAGTAGTGTTAAGGTATATGGACAGTGTGTACCCTTGATATGGTGCAGTAAGAACAGTACTTCAACTTTGGTTTTCCTCCCAAAAATTCATAACCCCAGTCTAATCATGAGAAAAAAATATCAGACAACCCAAATTGAGGGACATCCTACAAAGTACCTGATCAATGTTCCTCAAAACCATCAATATCAATTAAAAATGAGTCTAAAAACACAGTCACAACCAAGAGAAATCTATGGAGACATGACAACTAAATGCAACATGGTACACTGGATGGGATCCTGGAGCAGAAAAAGAACATTAGAAAAAAAAACAGATAATCTGAATAAATTATGACCATTTATTAATAATGTGCCAATATTGGTTCATTAATTGTTGCAAGTGGAATATACTTATGTAAGATGACAGGGGAAACTGAGTATGGAGTATACAGGAACTCTGCACTATCTTCACAGTAATTCTGTCATTCTGTAAGAATTCTAAAAGGAAAGGATTATTTTAATAAATAAAATGTTGTTATTTTAATTTTCTACATTCTTGACAATGTGAAGTAGACCCTGGGCAGAGCCAAATATATGAAAATTTTACACAGGCAGTCCCCAATTTATGATGGTTTGACTTAAAATATTTTCACTTTACAATGATGCAAAAGCAATATGCATTCAGTAGAAGCCATACCTTGAGTACCCATACAATCGCTCTGTTTTTCATTTCCAGTATGGTATTCAATAAGTTACATGAAATATTCAACACTTTATTATAAAATAGACTTTGTGTTAGACAATGTTGTCCAACTGTAGGCTAATGTAAGTGTTCTGAGCATGTTTTGGGGAGGCTAGGTTAAGCTATGATGTTTGCTAGGTTAGGTGCACTAAATGCATTTACAACTTACAGTGGATTTACTGGAAACCAACCCCATTGTGAGTCAAAGAGTGTCCGCATAGTGCCAAACTGATGACCCCAATTATTGTTCCAGAGTACAATTAGTCTAAACCTGATAGTCATATCTCAGTGCCTTTCTCTGAAAGAGCTTGTTTTTACCAGTTATTAGACTCCTACCTTAAGTCCTATTACTGGCCCATATATCATCACTCAACAAGCAAATCTATGGTAACAGAAGAAAGTAAAAAAGCAACTTCAGGTTAACATAAGATATTTCAAGTGTAGCCATTAGGGATAAGACTTAACACTCCCATGGTGGAGTTGTCAAACTAGGAAGAAGAGGGGTGGAGTTCAGTAGCAGGTGCATATCAAGATAGGTGATGTTAAGTCCCCACTCCCATATGTATAGCTGTGCACCTAAAGTAGGTCTATCTTTCTGGAAAGGCAATGGGAAGTCAGGCACCAGCTTTCCCATGATTTCTCATAACACAGAGTTCTAGGCAGTCAGAACTCATAGAAATAACCATGAAAAAGATAAATGAAATCATATTAATCTTCAGAAGACAGTGTGATGGGCCTTCCCCATTTCATGGGCTTTACTCTATTTGGGCATTTACTGCTGGGTGTTTGCTTTCTATTATATTCTTCCATGGAATCATGTCATTTTCTATTTCCTCTATAAGATCTATGAGAAAACAGCCTCCTGGATAAGCATGCTATTAATGTATTAGGGAGAAAATGGCATCCAAAAGACTATGAAATACCAGGGCCAAATTACTTTGGCTCTTTGTGAAGCAGGCATACCTCATCCATTTCATCTCTAGCTAGTTATTCCAGTAGCTGCCTCTTAAAAATCATTTAAATCAAACCACACTTCCACTTACAGACAGACGAAATCACTTGCAGCTAATCTATCTCCTACTTTATTGCCCATAGAAATGAAGAACAGGTTGCACAAGCACAGCGTACAACAGGAGGCTCAGAGACAGTAGCCATCCATTTCCTCATAGTATACAAGTTTGATCGTGTTTGCCTAATTATCCCATTAACCTGTACCTAAAGATCCAATTACTCCAGCTGTGGGTGATTGAATAAAGGGCAATTGCAACAGATACCAGGCAGGGGACATGTGTATTCCTCATTTGTAAAGTTTGTAATTGCTAGTTCAGTCTTTCACCAAGAAATTCCTATGGCAGCAAAGATAACAGAAGTATTTTGAAAGTGCAGTTTCTAAACTGGTAAATACTCATTTACATTTTAAAAGTTTATTATGAATTAAAGTATTCTTACTTCTTTTCACTTCATATTTGTGTCTTTTCCATCACTTTTCTGGTTTGAGATTAAAAGATTGAGCCTACTGGATTGAACTGTTACCTTCCCAGCATTATTCCTCCAACACAGGTAGCTGTCATTAGATAAACAGAGGTTCCTAACTCAAGTTAGGGGTTAATAAAACAGCTGCCTAGGCTTTCCTCAGGTATGATTTAGTATCTATAAATTACTAAATAGCTAGCATAAAAATTTAGTTACAGTCTTCTGTTTCAAATGTACTCTCAATGTTGCCCACAAAGCCTTTCATTTTTTTCTAGTCAGATACTTCACAAACACTCACAAACTGTTGATCTCCTTGTCTTAAACATTCAATCCTACCATCTCTGCTGCCAGTCTGAGCAGATGAACTCATCCTACCTTACAGTGAAAATAGACATCATCAGCCATGAAATGTCTGCTACATAAATTCCCTTCATCCACACATAACAACTCCTCCATCTGCCTTCCATCAAAGATATTCACTGAGTAATATAGTTTGGATATTTGTCCCACCAGATCTCATGTTGAAATGTAATCCCCAGTATTGGAAGTGAGGCCTGGTGGGAGGTGTCTGGGTCATGGGGGTGGATCCTTCATGGCTTGGTGCTGTCCTCATGATAGTGAGTGAGTTCTCATAAGATCTGGCTGTTTAAAAATGAGTGCCACCTCCCACCTCTCTCTTGCTCCTGCTCTCACCACATGGCATGTCTCCTCCAGGTTCATCTTCTGCAATGAGTAAAAGCTCCCTGAGGCCCCTCCAGAAACCAAGCAGATGCCACACCATGCTTCCTGCAAATCCTGCAGAACCATAAGCCAATTAAACCTCTTTTCTTTATAAATTACCCTGTCTCAGGTATTTCTTTACAGCAATGCAAGAATGGCCTAATACATTCAGATTCATGGCTCAGATCTCAATCCCTCCAGTCTCCTCAGAGACCTATTGGTCTTATTGGTTAGCCTCTTATTCCTGTATCTTCTACCACCAACTCTTCTTTTCTACTGGCTTCTTCTCATCAATATTTTCTACATACTCAAGACTTTCCTATCTTAAAGACAAACAAACAAAACCTTTCTTCAGCCTGCTATCTCCCACAGCAACTTCACTACCACTGTCTTCCCTTTTGCAACTAACTTTGAAAAAATCGTCAACATTTTCTGCATGGAAACAGCCCATATTCATTCATTGTTCAATCTCCTATGATGGAGTTTGTGCTTATGCTGCTCCACCGGAATGGATCTTGTCAGGTCCACCAGTGATGTTCATGGTGATGAATCAATGGATAATTGTTAGTACTGATTTTTTTCTCTTTTGAACATTAAGTTTTTCTCCTCCTCTCTTGGTTTTTTTTGGAAGACTCTTCATTTTTGTTCTTTCTTTTCCCACTCCACTTGTCATTTACCTATTCTTTCCCATAATTTGGAGTATTCCCTCACTTTCTTAAGATCATTACTCAAATTTTACCAACTCAATAAAGCTTACCTCCATCACCCTATTTAAAAGTGCAAATTTCCAACAGAAAGTAACAAGTGTTGGTGAGGTGTGTAAAAATTGAACCCTTGTGCACTGTGTGTGGGAATATAAAATGGTGCAGTTGCTATGAAAAACGGTATGACAGTTCCTCAAAAAATAAAAGATAGAATTATCATACGATCTAGCAATTTCACTGCTGGGTATATACCCTAAAGAACTGAAACCAGAGACTTGAACAGGTATTTGGACACCCATGTTCAAAGTAGCATTATTCACAATCACAAAAAAGTGGAAGAAATCCAAGTGTTCACTGATGAATGAATAAACAAAATGTAACATAGATGTACAATGGGATATTACTTAGCCTTAAAAATAAAGGAAATTATAACACATGCTACAATGTGAATGAACCTCGAGGCCATTATGATAAGCAAAACAAGCCAGGAACAAAAGGACAAACAGCTATACAATTCCCCTTGTCTGAGGTACCTAAAGTTGTCAGAGTCATAGAGACAGAGAGTAGAATGGTGATTGCCAGGGGTTGGGAGGTGGGGAATGGAGAGTTATTTAATGGGTGTTAAGTTTCCATTTTTTTAAGATGAAAATAATTCTGGGGACTTGTTGCTCAACAATATAAATGAAGGTGTCTACGGTACTGAACTATACATCTAAAAATGGTTAGGATGGTAAATTTTATGTTACATGTAATTTACCACAATAAAAAATTTAAAAGTTAAAAATTTCCCCCAAAACATCTCTATGTTTATTTCCCATTTTTTGTTTCATCACAGCATTTATTGGCAAGTAATATGAAAACTTTTTATTTATTGTCTGTTTCTCCCAATAGAATATAAACTACATGAGGACAAGGATTTATATGTTCAGTATAATTATTTATCTCCATTGCCTGAAACTGTGGTTGGCCTATATTAGGTGTTCAAGTACTTTCTAAATTTTGAATGATTTAATAGATTTTTGTGGACTTTTATTTTCTGTACTTTTCCTTAAATGTCATTTCGGTTCTGTCATATGTCCTCTCAACATCTCAATCTGCACAATCTCTATGGGAGATGTTATTCATTTTAATTGCTAACTAAAAGTTCATATCTCAAAAACTACATCTATGATTCAGATTCTTCTCCTGGGATTTATACCCTTATGCTACTAAATATTTCCATTTGGCTGGATTTTTGTGCACCTCAAAGTCAATAGGTCCAAAAAGGAGCTTATCCTTTCCCTCAAATCAGCTCCATATTCTGTATTTGCTTGCAATAAGTGTCATCACATTTCCACTCAGTTGCCAGGACAGAAACCTGACATTCATCATGGACTCCTCGTTCTTCCATATAACCCACATAAAATCACATTAACATCTGAGTTCTACCCTCTATTTGTTGGATTTGTTCATTTTGCTTGTTGAAAGTTTTCAGCTATTGCTTGGTAAAGCTGCTATGAACATTCTTATACATTTTGGTGAAGAAATAAAAGCATTTCTGAGACTGTGTAAATAAGAGTGGAATATCTGGATAATAAAATTGCCATCTATTTGGATTTAGTAGATACTGCCAGATTTCCAAAGCAATTGTACCAAATTAACTCTTTCCAACAGTGTATGGGAATTCCAGTGCTCTACATATTGTCCAACATTTGGTATCATCAGTCCTTTTAATTTTTGCCTTGCTAATAGACATGGAATAATATCACCTGTGGTTTTATTTGTATTTTCCCCAAATGACTACTTAATTACTTTTAAGTGGGTCAACTCCCACTCCCCAATCCACTGTTGCAGACACAGCAGAGGCTCTCCTTGCTGGGGGCTGGAGTGAGTGCACTTGGAGATAGCCTTTCCAGGACATTTCACATCAACTTCACCCCTGTTTAAAGTGAGCCTGTACCACTCAGGCGTGCATGAAAGGCAAGGCCTATCTTTCTTTCCCTGCAGAGAGCAGCAGGGTCCCAGCAATAGAGGGAAGACAAGTCACAGAGATGTCTGCTCTGGACTGGAGGAAGAGCCTTTGCCCCAAGCCCATTTCAGAGGTAGCTGCCAGAGGGGCATTCCTCCAGACTTTAGTTGCATTGCAGCTGGGAGTCAGAAGACAATGGCTATATGAACTGAAGGTGGTAAGCTCTGCAACAGGGGTATGACAGGAAAGGGGATTACATTCCTGCCTGCTTATGGCAAGTTGCTTGTGAGGCCCCCTGCATTACCCCTATCCAAGAGACGTCAGTGCATCCTAATACAAAATCTCCTCACCACTCCCCCACACCATGACAGTGGGTGCTTCCACTCATTACCAGCCTACCTAAGGATGAGCCAGATCGTAACCTTAAGCACCACCTACTTGACTGAAGATTGAACTGTACCACCAAACAAAAAACTTCTGTCAGAAGGGCATAGTGCTAGCGTCCAAGATAAGCATCCTGAGACTTCTGCACTCCTAGCCCCGCAGAAGACAGTGTGTCAGCTCATATATGCAATGCATCTCTATAACAAGGAGCATTTGAGAAAGTCACTTCACAAAAGCTACCCATAACCAAGGAACCCATACAGACTTGGCCCCTGAAAGCATCCAGAAACAAAGTCAAGTGATCATAAAAAAAACGTATACTATAGTCACACCCTCAAGGAGAAAAAATGTAACAAATAAAAAGCCTCAATCAAATGACAGTAAATTCAAAATTAAGAAGAAACAGCTCCTTCACATGAGAAGGACTCAGCACAAGAACTCCAGCATTACAAAAAGACGAGAGTATTTTCACACCTCCAGAAGACCACACTAGCTTTTGGGCAATGGATTCTAACCAAAATGAAAATTGTGAAATGACAGATAAAGAATTCTAAGTATGGATTGTAAGATAATTCAATGACATCCAAGAGAAAGGTGAAAGATAACATAAAAAAACAGAAAAACAATTCAGGATATTAAAGACAAGATCGCCACATTAAAAAAAAAAACAGAACTTCTAGAAACAAAATTTTCACTAAAGGAATTTTAAAACAGATAAAAGCTTTCACAATAGACTAGACCAAGCAGAAGAAAGAATTTCAGATCTTGAAGACTAGTCTTATGAATTAACTGAGTCAGATAAAAATAAAGAAAAAATTTTAAAAAGAAACAAAGCCCTTGAGAAATATGAGATTACATCAAGTGACCATGTCTTATATGCATTCCTGAAAGATAAGAAAAAGTAAGAAATTTGGAAAACATATTTGAGAGAATAATTCAGGAAAATTTTCCTGACCTTGCTAGAGAGGTAGACATCCAGACAAAAGAAATTCACATAATGCCCATGAAATATCATAAAGACAAACATCACCAAGGCATACAGTCATCAGATTATCCAAAGTCAATGATAAAAAATCTTAAAGGCAGCTAGAGAAAAGGGTCAAATAATGGTCAAATCACTTGTAAAGAGAATCCCATCAAACTAACAACAGACTTCTCAGCAGAAGCCTTACAAACCAGAAGAGATTAGGGGCCTATTTTTAGCCTCCATAAAGAATTTTTTGGCCGGGCGCGGTGGCTCACGCCTGTAATCCCAGCACTTTGGGAGGCCGAGGCGGGCAGATCACGAGGTCAGGAGATCGAGACCATCCTGGCTAACACGGTGAAACCCCGTCTCTACTAAAAATGCAAAAAATTAGCCGGGCGAGGCGGCGGGCGCCTGTAGTCCCAGCTACTCGGGAGGCTGAGGCAGGAGAATGGCGTGAACCCGGGAGGCGGAGCTTGCAGTGAGCCGAGATCGCGCCATTGCACTCCAGCCTGGGCGACTAAGCGAGACTCTGTCTCAAAAAAAAAAAAAAAAAAAAAAAAAAGAATTTTTTTAAAATGTCAGTCAAGAATTTTATATCCTGCCCACCTAAGCTTCATAAATAAAGAAGAAATAAAGTCTTTCACAGACAAGCAAACACTAAGGGAATTCATCACCTCTAGATCAGCCCTGCAAGAAATGCTCAAAGGAGTTCTAAACATGGAAGCAAAAGGATAATACTTGCTACCATAAAAACATACATAAGAACAAATTTCACAATTCCTGTAAAGCATTTACACAGTTGACACTAAAAACTAACTAGCTAATGAAACTATTACAGGAACCAAACTTCACTATCAATATTAATCTTAAACATAAATAGCATAAATATTCCACTTAAAAGGTATAGATTCACAAATTAGATTTTTTTTTAAAAAATCAACCATCTGCTGCCTACAAAAGACTCATTTAACATGTAGACATCACAAGCTCAAAGTGAATGGTTGGAAAATATATATCATGCAAATGGAAAACAAGAAAGAGCAGTAGTTGCTATTCTTGTATCAGATAAAACAAACTTCAAACCACCAACAGTAAAAAAGACAAAGACAGGTATTGTCTAATGATAAAGGATTTATTCAACAAGAAGACTTAACTACCCTAAATATATAAACACCCAACACCTGAGCACTCAGATTTATAAAACAAATACTACTAGACCTAAAGAGATAGACAGCCATACAGTAATAGTGGGGGACTTCAACACTTCACTAACTGTACTACACAAATAATCAAGACAGAAAACTAATAAGGAAACTGAACTTAAACTGCACTCTTGACTAAATGGACTTAATAAACATCTATAGAACATTCTACCCAACAACTATAGAATACATATTTTTCTCATCTGTGCATGTAACATTCTCTAAAATTGGCTGTATGCTTGGACATAACGCAAATCTCAACAAATTTCTTAAAAATGAAATCACATGAAGTAACTTCTCAGACCACAGTGGAATAAAATTAGAAATCAATACTGACAGTATCTCTCAAAACCATACAAGTATAAGGAGACTAAACAACTTGCTCCTGAATGACTTTGGGGTAAACAATAAAATTAAGACAGAAACAAATTTTTTTGAAATTAATGAAAATAGAGACACAAAATACCAAAATCTCTGGAATATAATAAAAGCAGTGTTAAGATGGAGGTTTATAGTGTTATATGCCTACAGCAAAAAGAAAGCTCTCAGATTAACAACCTAACATCACACATCGAGGAACTAGAAAAACAAACAACAACAACAAAAAAACCTCAAAGCTAGCAGAAGAAAAAAAATAACAAAGATGAGAGAAAAACTAAATGAAATTGAGACCAAAAAAATACAAAGGATTAATGACTATAAGTCTATAAAAATCAGAACAAAAAGACCAATATCAAGAATATATAAGCAACTCAAACAATTCAACAAGAAAAAACCAAATAACCCCATTAAAAAGTAGGCATAGGACATGAACCTTCAGAAGTTTCTCAAAAGAAGACATACAAGTGGCCAATAAATATACAAAAAATGCTCAGCATCACTAATTATCAAAGAAAAATAATTAAAGTCATAGTAAAATACCATCTCACATCAGTTAGAGTGCCTATTATTAAAAAGTTGAACAGATGTTGGCACGGATGTGGAATAAAAGGAATGCATATTCACTGTTGATGGGACTATAAATTAGTTCAATCTCTACTGAAAACAGTATGGCGATTTCTCAAAGAAGTAAAAATAAAACTACCATTCAACCCAGCAACCTTACTATTGGGTGTCTATGCAAAGAAAAAGAAATAGTTTTGTCAAAAAGACCCCTGCACTCAAATGTTTATTGCAGCACTGTTCATAACAGCAAAGTAATGAAATCAACCTACATGTCCATCAATGGTACATTGAATAAAGAGAACATAGTACATATACACTATAGAATACTATGCAGCCATAGCAAAGAATAAAATTACAGCCTTTACAGAAACATGAATGGAGCTAGAGACCATTATCCTAAGTGAAATAACTCAGAAAGAGAAAATAAAATACGATACGGTTTGACTCTGTGTCCCCACCCAAATCTCATCTCTAATTGTAATCCCCATTTTCCCCACATGTCGAGGGAGGGATCTGGTTGGAGGTGATCGGATCATGGAGGCAGTTTCCTCAATGCTTTTCTTGTGATAGTCAGTGTTCTCATGAGATCTGATGGTTTTATAAGTGTTTCACAGTTCCTCCTTCACACATGCTCCTCTTTCTCTGCTGCTACCTCTTCCACCATGATTGTAAGTTTTCTGAGGCCTCCCCAGCCCTGTGGAATTGCAAGTTAATTAACCCTCTTCCCTTCATAAATTACCCAGTCTCAGTTATTTCTTTATAGCAGTGTGAGAACAGACTAATACAAAGTCCAAATAAAAAATATGTTCTCACTTATAAGTTGGAGCTAAACAATGGGTATACATCGACCTAAAAATGGAAATAATAGACACTAGGGATTCCAATAGAGGAAAGGCTAGAAGGGGCTGAGGGTTGAAAAATTACCTATTGAGTACAATGTTCACTATTTGGTGATGGTTCGCTAGAAACCCAAACCTCACCATTATGCAATATATATTTAACAAACATGTACATGTACCCTCTGAGCCTAAAATAAAACAACAACAAAAAATATGGAACAAATCTTAATTTCCCCCATCCTCCTGATTATGAACTGGACTTAGTGGCTCACCTCCAAAAGATAGAGCATGTAAACTTACATTGAAGAAGTGGCAAACATCAGCTTCTCATGTGGATAGCAGGTGTCCCCTGACATATGGCAAGAAGAGTACCTCACTTTTTGGTATTCTTCTCAAATCCATGACCACCATCTAATCACGAGAAAAACATCAGATAAACCCCAACTGAAGGACATTCTACAAAACACCAGTACTCCTAAAATCTTTCAAGGTTATGAAAAAGAGAGAAAGACTATGAAACCATCACAGACCAGAGAAGACTAAGGAGACACAAAAATAAAATGCAATGTGGTATCCCAGATTGGATTCTAAAACAGAAAAGAACAGTAGTGGAAAACTGGTGAAATTTGAATAAAGTATGGAATTCAGTTCATAATGATGTGCCAATGTTGGTTTGTTAATGGTGACAAATATAGCATGGTAATGTAAGATGTTAACAATAGGGGCAACGAGGTGAGGAATTATCTCATTATTTTTATGACTTTTGTAAATATAAAATTATAACAAAATAGGTTATTTAAAAATATCTTAAAAGATTTAATCAGTTTTCAAAATAAAACAAAAAAATTACCTGTCTAAAACTGATTTTGATTTCACATTTTGATGTTAGTATAATTTGTGCTTTGCCTTGTCATTTAAATATTTTTTCAAAGACCTTTAAAATTCTGGAAATATTACTATTTTTAACTTTATACTTACTCTGAATTTCATCTTTGATGAAAATATAAATTTTGTGAACTTAAAATGCATTTAGCTTATTACTTGGGATAGAACACATATAAAAATCTTGATTATAAAGTCTAAAAAATAATTTTTGGAAAAAAAACTCAAGGGCTTGTGACTTCTTGCTTCTCTGTCTGAGAGCTTTCTCTAGTGCTATGGGGGTCTTGCTCAGACAATGAATGGAATAGCCTGAAGTACTGAGAATTTAATACTTTCAGAGACAATCATCAATCAAGGAGAGTCAAAATATATTTTAAAATATCTAAGCTTTCCCTGTCTCAGTGTGCGACAATTCTTAGATGTGGACTGCACTAACAAAAATGCATTCAGGTTAATCAACTATTATTAGAAAGAAGAAATAGTTTCAGAAATGTATTAGAGGAAAATAAACTAATCAATCTGCAAATATACTTTTGGCATAGAAAACTAATTTCCTAAACTTGAACTATGTATTGAAGAAAAACAACCTCATGTATATGTACAAAGGCAAGGATGGTGGAGGGCATTTTAGTTAAAGATTTCCTCCAGTGGAACTAAGGCCCAGTTTTCCATGGTGGTAAACTGTTGACTAACACATACTTATTTAGTTTTTCATCCTTTCCTGCCTCAATTTTCTTGCTCCCTCTCTTGTACTTCCTGGGAAAACCACCTAAATATGTTTGCCTGCACCAGAGTCCTTTCCTCAGAACCTGCTTTCAGGTGGGAAACATCATTGTACTATCAAAAGAATGTTCAGGTATGTGCGATAATACTAAAATTCACCCAGCTTTGCTTTTTTGCTTATTTTTAGTCACACAAAAGCCATATATTAACACTTTCATTTGTAATTTTGATGGCACATTTTTTAGAATAGGAAGGTGGAACATATTTTATTTAGAAAAATTGTTAGCTAGAGATATAACTTTGTAAATATTTAGGCATATGGTAAGTGAGCTTCCTATCCCAGTCTCCAAAATGTTACAGACAGACTTATCAGCAGTAAACACTAGGTGATGGCCAGGGTTGTGACTAAGCAGTGAGCCTCTTTATCTGTCAACAGGTAGAGGCATCAAGGTTTAAATTACAGCTTGGAGTATTATAAAACATATTTAACTGTAGCTCTTATTAAAGGCATAAGACTAGAAGTCTTAACTTGGTGATTAAAAGCCCCTGAAATATTTTTCTGTGTCATGCTCCCCGGAACTAATGGCAGTGGCTCAGTATTCTTTTCTGTCTCATAGCAAAGACACCTCTCAATAATTTCACATCTCTCTGTAGCAAGGATGCCCTTATGTCTCTCAGGAATGTGATGGAAGTAACTTTTGAAGAGGTAATGAAGCTCTGGCTTGTTCACTAGATTTTTAACACACTTCTATCAAACCAATGGCTCTTTAAAAGGAAAATGGGCATTCTAGTCTGATTTCTTTTCTTTCTAATAGAAAGAGCTTTATGTTTACAACTTTCTATTTATTCATTCATTATTCTATTCATTCATATTCATTCATTCCTATTCTATTCATTCATTCATTATTTTTAAATTTTTATTTATTTTTATTTCCAATTTTTATTTTATGTTCAGGGGTAAATGTGCAGGATGTGCAGGTTTGTTATATAGGCAAATGTGTGCCAAGGCAGTTTGCTGCACAGATTATCCCATCACCTAGATATTGAGCCCAGCATCCATTAGCTATTATTCCTAATGCTCTCTCTCCTCCCAACCCCCACACTCTGACAGGCCCCAGTGTGTGTTGTTCCCCGCAATGTGTTCATGTGTTCTCATCCTTCAGCTCCCACTTGTAAGTGAGAACACGTGGTATTTGGTGTTCTGTTCCTGCATTAGTTTGCTAAGGATAATGGCTTCCATCTCCATCCATGTAATGGCTTCATAGATTCTTATATTATTATTCCTATTTTAGCCAATGGATTATAGCCCATTATTTATATTATTGTATTGATTGTGGTGCTCTAATTATCCAAGATACATTGAATAGAGCCCCTTCAGGCCAGCTCTGGTATCATTTTGACATATCCCCATCATTTTTATGGAAACTCCATGCTTTCTTGCTATACAAGATAGTTCAGACTTATTTTGCCTTTTCCATCCCTTGCCCTGGAATTAGCCATTCTTCGGGGATTCAGCCTCCATTTGGTGTAAAATAGTACTTAGTACTAATAAATGAAGAGAAAATTATGGCGTTAGATCTCAATTTGTTAATCTTTATAATAATAATTGATTCAGGCAACAATCATCAATGGATGCTAAAACCTGTGGGTGGAGAGTTTAATAAGGAAGAGGATACTTAAATACAACTTTAAAGTATCTCCCCACAAAATACTTAATAATTGCAAAGAAAAAAAGGGTGACTTTAAAGTGAAGAACCCTGGTAAACACCATTTTAACCAAGTGATCACAACTAACATCGCCAGTAATGTTTAAAATGACATCATGTGCCTCCTGGTACAAGGTGCTAAGGACACAGTATCACAAGGTATTCTTGCAAAGAATTATAACCTAAATCTAATAATGAGGAAACATTGGACAAACCCAAATTGATAGACATTCTACAAAATTACTTGTCTATAATATAAAAATATATCAAAATCATGAAAGACCAAAAAATAAATCCCAAGAACCTGTTCCAGAGAAAAGTAGACAAGACAGTAACTGAATGCAACCCATGACTGGATTTTGGACCACAATTTTTTTCTATAAAATGTTTAAATGGGTCAGTGATTGAAATTTGATTAAGTCTCTAAATTAGATATTAATATTTTATGAATGCAATTCTAAGATTTTTATTATTATACTGTGGTAATATAAGAGAACATGATTTTTCTTAAGTAATATACACAAAAGTATTTAGGGGTAAAGGGATTTCATTTCTACAACTTACTCTCTTACTGTTTAAAGAAAATGGCATCTGTTTGTGTTTACATCTGTGTACACCCACACAAGAAGGAGGAGAAAGGGAGAGAGAAAGTAACAAAGCAAATGTGATAAATTGTCAATAATTGGGATTTCTGAGTAGATGGTATATGAGTGTCTTATATTATATTTTCAACATTTCTATAAGTTTGAAATTACTTCAAAATAAAAAGTTACAAAAATTAAGCAATACAGTTGGTGTGAGGACTACATTCTGTGTCAAGAATCCCCAGAAAGGTATGGAAGAACAGATACAAAATCTCATACTTTATATCAGACTAATACTTAGTCTGATACAAGGTCTCAAAGAATAAGCACCATTAACTCAAATGGAGGAGCAGGTCTTTGGCAAAGATGGAAATGGAGTAAATATACTTATAAACTGTGCAACATAAGAGTATCTTTCCTACGACACATGACAAATACATAGGCTAGATGACACTTTCATTCATGTCTCTTGACCCACAATAAATTTTATGCTTTTTTTCCATTAAAGTAAATTCCCTACTTGTAACTGAGTTTCAATATTTTTAGTCTCCTAGTCCTATAAGGTTGAAATGTATCTGAATGTAATTTTCATGCAAAAATAAAATACCAGCTTCTTGAATAATTTTTATAGTGTGAACTGAGAGTCAGTGGTTTATAATCACAGTGCATAAAGTATTTTTGTTCATACTGTATAAACAATTCTGTCAGCCTTAGTAACTTTGTGGGACTCTGATAAGCTCCTAGGATACTTAGCAGATAGCCCTCTGCTTTAAGAATTACGCAGGAACCAAGACAGGGTCTGATGAGAATGCATTCAAGTTAGTAAGCTGGTATTAGAAAGGAAAATATTTTTGGAAATGCTTCAAAGGAAAATAAACTAATCAACCTGTAAATATGCTCATGGCATAGAAGCTTCATTTCCTATATTAAAGAGAAGCAGTTTTTTTTGGCAAGGAAGGCAAAATAGGGTTTGTTTGTTTGTTTGTTTTGTTTTTTGTTTTTGTTTTTGTTTGTTTGTTTGTTTGTTTTGGTGAGATGGAGTTTCGCTCTTGTTGCCCAGGCTGGAGTGCAATGGCGCGATCTTGGCTCACTGCAACCTCCACCTCCCTGGTTCAAGTGATTCTCCTGCCTCAGCCTCCTGAGTAGCTGGGATTACAGGCATGCATACCACACCTGGCTAATTTTGTATTTTTAAGTAGAGATGGGGTTTCTCCATGTTGGTCAGGCTGGTCTCGAACTCTTGAACCTCAGGTGATCTGCCCACCTCAGCCTCCCACAGTGCTGGGATTACAAGCGTGAGCCACAGCAACAGGATGCATATTCCTATTTTCTAAAAGTGTAGGTGGTATTTTCTACTAACAATCATGATTAGAAACTTCATAGTGGTTAGATCATCACTGCTGAAGCCTGGGTAGATACAAGCAGCTTTTAAAGGTGGGGCGGAGAAAGCTCTTAGATCACTTGTACCATTGTGATGTATTTTCAGTTATATCCATTTTGGCGTTATCCCTAGGGTTTCTGGACAGGGACATCTCAGGTTTTACACCCACCCTTATTCTGAGAAAACAACAACAACAACAACAGCAACAACAGCAACCAAAAAAAAACAAAGAAAGAAAGAAAGAAAGAAAGAAAGAAAGAAAGAAAGAAAGAAAGAAAGAAAGAAAGAAAGAAAGAAAGAAAGAAAGAAAGAAAGAAAGAAAGAAAAGAAAGAAAAGAAAGAAAAGAAAGAAAAGAAAGAAAAGAAAGAAAAGAAAGAAAAGAAAGAAAGAAAGAAAGAAAGAAAGAAAGAAAGAAAGAAAGAAAGAAAGAAAGAAAGAAAGAAAGAAAGAAAGAAAAGCTCCGAATGTTCCAGACTCGTGGAAAGGATTACTAAATTAGATAGCATAGTTAGATAGCATAGGTAATGTGTTTACGGACACTCAGTAAATGCCCTTCCCTTGGAGAGAAGGTTTGCACTGACATTCCGAGCTGTAAATTCCCCAAAACTAAACTGTGCACAACAATTCTTACTTGGAGCTCTGAGAAAAGAACCATTTTAAACCATTTTCTCTTGAACATAATTATTTTGGGCCACTTTGCTCATCTATTCTCCTCTTCTGCCTACCATCTATCTCTACAACAATTAAAGTTTTCTGTTCATTTTTTTGTGTTTCCCAGCCCTATTCCTATAACAGATAAATTTGTTTTTCACTTTTGAAAAAATCTGTAGTAACATTTTATTCTGTAAGTTTTTTCACATTTTGCATTATGTATATATAATCAAAAGATCAGAATGCACAAATGCATCTCGCTGGATGATTTTACTAACGGTAATATCTGAATCATTACAATATTAGGATTGTAGCATTATTAGTAGTGTTGTCATTCAAAAATAGAAGCATGTTATTAAAATGCACCTGCTCTTTCAAAAATATCATTATCTATTTAAAGGCTGAAACCATATTTCCCATCTCAATGAATCTGAGATAAAGCACATTCTTTCTAAAAATCGGCATTATTCACATTTTGCAGTTTAAAAGGTGACTCTGGCAAGGGCCTTTTAGGGTATTTTCAGGTTTGCTAACATATGTGAATCATAGGTGCTCTGTTAATATTCTTTGGAAAGTCCTTGAATAAGAAAGAAGACCCTCCCTCTAAGGCAGTGGTCCTAAATAGGGGTATGCAATAATTTTGCTCCCCTCCCAGAGGATATTTGGCAATATCTAGAGATATTTTTAGCTGTCACAATTGGGCTAGGGTTTCTACTAGCATCTAATAGGTGGAGGAGAAGGATGCTCCAAAACATCCCAGAGTGCACAGGATGCTCTCCACAACAATTATCCTGTGCAAATTTCAATAGTGTTGAGATTGAGAAACCCTGCTCTAAGAAACCTTAGCCTACAGGGATTCATGAAATTCTCCGGCAATGCAGAGTCAAATACTCCAGTTTGAGGGAACATGTACCAAAAAGGAAAAATATATAGCTAGATGCTAAAATTCTACCCACTGAGTTCTGCCCACTGGGAAGAACCTTGCAAAAATCAGCACACGTAAAGTTGCAACCACAGGACATTTGCACATGTTGATACAACAGCACGTCATGTCTAAGCAAAATCCAGGTGTCTACAGGGGAACACAGAAGTCATATTCTCAGAACTTTACAATGATCTGTTGAGGGACCTACCCTGCTCTCTAAGATAATTCTGGAAGCAATTCACTAGCTTTCTGAGACAAGCCTACAGACATAATCTCAGGACACCACTGTTGGTAAAATGGTGTTAGTAACAACCCCCGGTAATGGAAACTTTACAGTTACGTGGAAAATATAGGAGAAGATTTCGTGCTACAAATATAGACGCTTAGCCTGTACTTCACTTCTTGTACCTAAGGCCATAAAAGAGTAGTGTTCATTTGTACAGAAACTGACTGAAGACTTATCAGGTAGTATTCTGTGATGCACTCCAGGTATTTGGCTGTTGCCCAGCTATTTAACAGACTGTAGCATTCAGTGCAGCAGTGTGACAAGCAAGCCCGGGCATGTTTTTATTTGTGTTCATGTTATTTGAATAAGATTAAACTACTGTCACTGTCATTAATTAATGTGAAGCTCATTAGTGCTAGCATTATTATTAGAGATGTTCCCTTTCCAATGCATTCAGACAATGTGCTGTCTCGTTGCAGCTGCTCATTTCCAAGTCATCATAGCAGATGACATGGAGATAAAGAAGAAGCTGTAGTATCAGACACCTGGATGAACCAATCCATCTTCAAAATGTTTCTTACAAATTTATATCTCCTAAGATTTCTCATCATCTTTTTCAGTGACCACTGGGGATTCACAGGGGGTAATCTTAGCCCAAAGTAGAAAGCACAAAAAGTTGTTTAGTCTACAGAAACAGTGATGGCATTGTTGATGGTGATATTTAATTAATGACATGGGAGAGACAGTGTTCAAACTTCAAGTTATATTTTAAGAACCTTAATCTTAACTATGTGGTGTAATGATTTTACAGTTAAAATAGGATGCAAAATGCAACTCCTTTTTTTTTTGTCTCAAAGCAACATGAGAAATAGGTCAGACTACTTAACAATTACATCAAGATAATAAACAACTTGTCTCTTAGTTTGGGCATTAAGAATTTGTCCAATCTAAATATCTTAGTCTCACCCAGGGCAATTCTCAAAACTATAAACTCTTATCCAGTGTAAAACTGCCCCTGTCTTTTAGCTCAGGGCTCCTCCAGGCTTGGAAACTTATAAAGTAAGGGGCATGTTCTGTTACACCTCTCTTGTCTAACCCTAAGCCCAGTTCAAAACCTTACCCCATCTTCTTCATTCAATAAGCCTTGTTTCTATCTCTCCAAAAAAAAAAAATGAATCACAAGAAGCACAGAAGCTAAGGTAGGAGACATTTGTGACCAGCTGAAAGAGAAGCACTTACCAAACGAAGGGAACTGCAGTCATAAATCTCAGTAGCAGATCCTCTGGAAACCCATAAAATCTCACCAAAAGATAGGTTCACTTTTGGACATCGGCCCAGATGTAGCTGGCACCAAGGGCAGATGGCAGCAGTAACCAAGTGGATAAGACTCTGCTGTTTCCCTATTAATTCCCTCATCATCCTCTCCAAAGCCAGATGGGTCAAAAACCACAATCAGGAAGGATTGAAGAAACAACCCTGACCTTTCTCTGGACTCTAGGATTCCATGACTGGACCAGGCCCAGGACGGGAGAAAGAAGATTTACCTGGATACACATTTGAAGTCTTGATTAATATTCTGCAATGGACTGGATTTGTGTGATTATTGGATCAGACTAAAGTTTTTAATCCCCAAACAAGAGACCGTTTGTTTATCACTGGAGAAGTAAAACCTGCCTAAGGGTTCATTCGGGGCAGAAAAAGAACGAATCCACAGAGAGTACTAAAAGAGACTGAAGACGCACTTTGAAGGGAAAATGACATTGCCTTGTTTTATGCTTGTGCTCTACAGAGCCTATCTTATTCAATGAACCCATTACACCTTTATTTCATTTTTGGTGGGGTGCCTGCCAACCCAAAATGAAAGCACATTCCCTTCTTCATTTGCACTCAACCATCAATACCTCCCCAAACACCTTTTCACAGAAAAGTCCTTTATCTGTCTTTGTAATAACATGGACACATTTAAAGCTGAGAACTTAATGGACCAAGTGGATGAACAGCATGTGAATACAGAATTGTAATGTTAAAGGTTTGTTTACACATTTGTTCTGGTTTAACCATAGTTATTATAGAAATTAGACTAAATATAAACTTTAAAAATCACCTACTCAAATTTGATCATGTTACAATGTGGAAACTGAAGCTCTGCTAAAGAAAGATACTTCCTAGAGCACACATAATATCAATAGGATGCTTACCACTAGGACCCAGGCCTTCTCTTCTAGTGATATTGTTTCTGCCATTCTCTAGCCCTTTATTTGTACCCATTAATTTTATTTTTTGCTTTTCATTAGGAATGTTAAACCTAGACTATAACGGGAATCTGAAGAAAACTTTATATAATAGAACAATAGAATGTTTAATATTTAAATTTAAATGCCTCGCTGTGGAAGCAAATATATGTATATATATGTGTGTGTATTATATGTGTGTGTGTGTGTGTGTGTATATATATATATATACTTGTGAGCTTCCTTTACCATGGTTTTGACAACTGATATTTTCAGCACATCATAATGGAGATGTGTTAGAAACACATCACCAAGGGAAAACTCTCCACACAAAACTCACAGGGCATTTGTGCAAAATATATTGTTGTTACAGTAGCAGTGTGTTAGGCTGCCGTTTTGGACATGGTATGTAACGCACACATGTGATCTCTTCTGCACTGGGTACACTATCACTCTTGCCAACTTAGATTTACTTAGTGCCAAGTTAATAGATATTGCCAATTTCTCTCTCACCCTGAAAAATTTTACAATTTTTTTATGATGAAAGAAGGGAATTGTAAGCACCTGCGTCCCATTCTTGGACTGCCTCTTGCCTTGAGAACTGCTTTGGTTGGCCTACAATGCCTGTGGGTGCTTCAAACACCTTGGGCTCTATGGATATTATAATATCCATCCTACCTGCTGTTTTTGGGAAAATTAAAAATACAACCTGCTTAGAGATGAAATAATTTCCTTCAAATAATTGAACATCTGGGGATATTAGCGGGGCATTTAGTATCTTTAACATCTTCAAACAGAATGCCTTCTCTCAGTTCATTACTGAAATGATATGCACAGCAATTTATAAAGTGATAACAGAGCAGCTATTATGCTTGAAGACAGAATCCTTGACTGGATAAATAAGTAGACCTGAGTTAAGTGCAGTGTCAGTCTTCCTACTCTTTAATACTGTAAGCTATTGATCTCCTGGACATCTTTAAATTTTCATGTATTTGGATCAGTTCCATTTGGTTCAGGTAGCCTTGTTAAAAAGGGATTTGCAGGTCTTCGCAGTGTTACAGCCCTGCCAAGTTAGAATAACTCAAGACAAGGTCAATGTCTAGGACTCTCTTGTATTAAATCAGCAAGTAAGCTTATATGCATTGCAGATTCCTTGCCCATGAGATCTCTTGTCTAAAGCAATCTGCTGAAAGGTGATAGGGTTGAAGCATGGGCTAGACAACATGCATATGGCAGAGGGTTTGTAATATTCTAAGTGGCATCCACTGTGTCCCCTTGGGTCAAGATAGGAACAGTATTGGTAAATCAATAGTTTAATCCATCTGAGACAAGACTATTTATCAAAACTCTTTCTTTTATTAAACAGAATTCTGCTAAACAAAATCCTTTGCTGACTTAGTTGGCAGAAGTCATCTTGCATCATATGGCATACCCTACCCACACTAAAACAATAATCACCAGCTACAATCTTCTTGTATTTCTGCTCTGACAGAAGGTTTGCTAAACAGACCAAGTGTTTCCCTTATGCTTAGGCACATGGCTATTAAGTAAACTCTGACAAATTGAATTGTAATTATAGAAGATTTGGAGAGTAGTGGCATTACTCAAATATTAAGTCATAATTGAAATGACTAAATCGCATGCAACATTCAAAAAATGTGCTGAAATCTATAATGGCTCATCTGTAATATAAAAGAGAAATGTCTTTATATAACAGTTGATAAAATATATGGAGAGGGAGATTTTTAAACAGTCGTTATATTGGAAATCTACCTGGTTTTACCCAAAAATTAAAAACAAAGAGATGAGGCAATCTATACATCCTATTCTATAAACCTTCTGCAAAAAGGGTGAAAATGCATTAAAAAACATTAGTATTAAAATATTAGAAACCTTCCTTTAACTTTCACATTCTCTAAAAAATGAAAGAAAGCTCTAGGGAGATAACAAAGAAAACCCTCTTTTGTGCATTATAAACCAAAAGAGCAAGTGTCAGCAGTAGACTAACTCAGTAGAATGATTTCTTCACAACACACAGCATCTCCCATCCTCTATGCCCATGGCTAGGAGATACAATAACTGCCAAGGGATGGAAGTTTTGAACCCTCTCCAAGGTATCATTCTGCAGAGAGCACAGTAACATAGTCACCCCTCCAATTCCACTTATGGGAAAATTATACTCGATGCTTCCCACCTCATCCTTACAACTTCCACCAATGGATATTTTTCAACAGGTATAAACGATATAAGATTTACAGGACACCAAGAAGCTGAAACTGTACATGTTTGTTCAAGGAATACTTAATCTGTTCTTGTTGCCTAGATGAGGTTGTGGATTTGTCGCTGATATATTTGATTTGAGAATCAGAAGGGCATAGTTTTGTAAATATTCCTTTAAGTGGAAGGCATAAGTGATTAACATAAGTTCTCCCAGAATTGAGGAACTGAAAATTTAAGCCCGAACATAAAAGGGTAGTAGCCTAGCACGAATTCGACTTCTTTCTCAATTCTGATGGGATCTCACCTATTTAGAGAATGTCAGCAGCTACGGCATCTGGAGACAAAAGAAGACCCTTTGTCTAAAGTGGCACTGCATCTGATCCTACCTGGTGTACCCTCCTCACTTACGGGAAGTTCTGTATTTTGGCTAAATATGCCAAGTATCCTTAGAATTTTATACCAGGTGGCCGGGCGCGGTGGCTCACGCCTGTAATCCCAGCACTTTGGGAGGCGGAGGCAGGCGGATCACGAGGTCAGGAGATCAAGACCATCCTGGCTAACACACGGTGAAACCCCGTCTCTACTAAAAATACAAAAAATTAGCCGGGCATGGTGGCGGGCGCCTGTAGTCCCAGCTACTCAGGAGGCTGAGGCAGGAGAATGATGTGAACCCAGGAGGCGGAGCTTGCAGTGAGCCGAGATCGCGCCACTGCACTCCAGCCTGGGGGACAGAGCGAGACTCCATCTTAAAAATATATATAAAGAAATAAAGAATTTTATACCAGGTGTGCATGTTAGTGATAGTGGCTGTGTCTCTTCTAATCAATCCATAAACGACTTGTCTACAATGAGTTAAACTAAAGAACACTTGAAGGAAAAAGTCCAAAGGTCTCCTGTGTTCTTGGAAGACAACGTGGATATGATAGAGGAGATTCTGCTTGATAACCGTGAGACTGACTCAATGGTATCATTCTCAGAATATGTTTTAGTAATAGCTGGAGATATTCATTGCTTCCAAAAACCATTGCCTCTGTCCACTGGTATGGGACTTTTCATACAACAGTCCATGGGACCTGGCTTGATGTATGGTGCTCTCGGAAGAACTCTATGCACAATAGAGTCTACCTGAATTTCTCAGGCAAGTATGATTGGCGTTATGACCTTCAGCTACATGTATCCTGGGGCAGACGTAAACTCACATTTCAGGAACCGTCCATATAAAAGGTCCCTTGGAAAGAAATAATTTGAAATTTTCAGACTTTAATCCTCTGAAATGCATGTTAGAACAGAGCTCTAGGATCAAAGGCAGAGTGCTACTATTTATTCAGATCTCTACTCTTAGCATCAGATGTTCTAGCAGTTAACCTCTGTCCATGCTAAGTTCTGCCTGGAGTCACTGAGCATCAACGGCCGAGCAAACCCTAGCATACTGTCAACAG
This sequence comes from Macaca thibetana thibetana, assembly GCF_024542745.1. NCBI lineage: Eukaryota > Metazoa > Chordata > Mammalia > Primates > Cercopithecidae > Macaca > Macaca thibetana. Next base: position 18,871,567 of record NC_065581.1, on the reverse strand, counting down.
ATTCCAAGCCTTTTTAATAAGATTAAATGGTCAATTTTCTTAATTTTCTCACCCCAGATACTAAAGCAAGCAGAGTAATTCATGGTTATTTGCCAGTTGTGTAATCAAACTAATAATTATACATCCTCCCATTCATAGGTGTGTTCATTAACATTTTCTTATTGGTTCTTCTCAAAAATGTTATGAGGTGGACTTTGTTATCCCTGCATTATGAATAGGACACTGAAACGCAGACTCAGGCCCAGGAAATTTGACAACAACCTTGGAGCTGTTTCACCTCTTCTACAACCACTTCTCACACTTCAGGCATCTTCAGTTTATTTACAAATAACTGTATGCCATGGCTGATACTCAGCAAGGACATGATTCTAAACTGAATTTTCTGCAGTGAAACTAGGATTGCTCTAAACTAGCTATCTTTGCTCCACTCTTAGTATGTACTCAAGCACTACAAGGAAATTCATTTTATCAGCACCCTAAGCAAAATATAATTACAAAGTCATATCATTTGGAAAAAATGGTCCATACAATGTGTGAGAGCTCATCCAACCTTTACACTGGAAGCAGGTATGGAATGCCTTCCATGAGAATACAGACCTATTTTCAATATATCTACCCCTAGTATTTGTTATTTATTGATTGATCATTCATTGAGCAATTCCTATTTGTTAAGTACTGTCTTAAGTGCCAAGGTATAATAGTGAGTATAAATAGTTTCTGCTATCAAGTACCTACAGCCCAATAACGCGGCAACTGGACTAGAGTAATGTGGTACATGTATACTACGAAGAGCTCCAGGGACTATAAGCTCAGAAAGAAGGATCCTGTGCAAGTCCCCAAGGGTCAATGAAGAAATGCCCCAGAAACTGATGACTTAGCTGAGGCAGAGGGACAAGTAGTCATTCATGTGGTGTGGGGATGGAATGGTGGGAAGCTGAACTTTTTTCAGCTTGAGTAATACTGTGTGGCCTGCATATTTTTGTTTTGGCTGTACTCCAGCTTTTACCAGCCTGGTTTTTTCATTCTCATTTTACAAACAAGAAAAGGCATGTTTAGAGAATTTGAGAGTCTCATCCAAGGTCATGGAGCTAATGAGAGATCTAAGAACCAATACAAGTCTGTATGACCACTATGGTTTTAGAGAAGAAAGAGCGCCAGACTGGAAGTCAGGCAACTGGAAATCTATTCTGTCACCAAATCCCTGTGCAACCTTCAACAGGTCACTGAAAAGCTATGCTCTGCTTCCCTTATCTCTAAAATGAGGGGATTTAAGCCCAATGACCTCCAAAGTTTCTCCAGTTTCAGTCTGATACATTTAACTCTCTCCTGATTAGACCAATGGAAGTAGAAGAAAATTCTGAAAAATAAAAAGGAACTAATAACAATTATCTATAATTATTATATACACGTGTGTACATTTGTGTGTATATATACATATAAAACAACAGTCACTCCTTTCATATGTGTATATAGAAGGGGCAATATGCTACAATACTTTCTAAAGGTGAATATCCTTTTTTAAATGATGAATACGTTTTTTGGACTAATGATTCTTTTAGGTCAACAGAGATAATTGTGCAATGACTGCAGTGTGATAGAATTTCGTTACCATGGTTTGTCTGAGGGTGGTTAATAGAGAATCAGACCCATGGAGGGGATTTTTGTGGCTAAAGATCATAAAATTTTTTAAAAGTTTTTCTACATTTTTATTTTCTGATTATTGTGTAGCCTGTGGCAAAGCCAACACTCTAAGTGTAATGAGTAAGGCACTCAAATTTCCTTGAAGAAAACTCATATACTCAGGGAAAAGAATGGCTTAAACACAAAAATCAAAGAAGGCAGAAAATAGTTGTTCTAACGTGTTTGTGAAATGCTGTATTTTCAGGGTTCTACTAGAGATAATTTGTTAATTCTAAAATCTTGTTAACAAAATCTTCTTTTAATCATAAAAAGCATTTCTAACAGAGTTTTTAATTTTCCCTAACACTGTCTGCTTTAGAGAAGTTCCTTTTGGATATCTCTTGGGGTTAAGAAAGATAACGTGATCTATATATTGTCACAGCAATTTATCCTGCTCCAACAGATGTAGAAATATTTTTACATATAGTATTAATATCATATCATACTACCCTATGAGTTAGGCAATTTATTAGTTTCATACCACCACACAAGTTAGGCGATTTATTAGTTTATTAGCTAGGCAATTTATTAGATTTGATTTGATAAAATCAAATCCTAGTTATCATTCATAAAAATCAAATCCTAGGGCTGCTGTAACAAATTACCACAAATAGGGTGGCTTAAAACAACACAAATTTATATTCCTACGGTTCTGGAAGCAAGAAGTCCAAAATCAAGGTGTCAGCAGGGCCATGCTCCCCCCGAGACTCTGGGTACCATCCTTCCCATCCTTCCCAAGACTCCAGGTAGCATCCATTACACCATCTTCGGTAGCATCTTCCCAGCTGCGCTGGTGCCGTTGGTGCCCCCATCCCTTGGTGTACAGCTGCATCCCTCCAATCTCTCTTCTGTTGCCTTATGGAGTTCTCTCTTTGTGTTTTCTGTGGCCAAATTTCCCTCTTCTTATAAGGAAAGCAGTCAAATTGGATTAGGGTCCACTCTAATGACCTCATCTTAACTTCATTACATCTGCAAAGACCTTATTTCCAAATAAGGTCACATTCATAGTTCCTGGCATTGGAATTTTGACATATATTTTTGAAGGATACAATTCAACCTGTAATAAGTGGCCTTGGTGTGGTTATTATTTCCATTTTATAAATAAGTGAATTAAGACATGGAATATCTAAGTGGCTTCTCCAAGGTCATACAGAATGTTATTGGCAGAATAGAGACAAAATATACTGTCTCCTAATTCTTAAGTCAGGCAAAGGAGCAGAGAAGATTACTAAATCAGGTAATGAATTGCCTAGAATCAGAACTTGCATCATTTAATTGTCTAGACAGCTGACTTACATAAAGTCCGAATTACTTAAACATGGGTCCCTGCTATGTTATCATTTATAAAAATCAAATCCAACTGCCTTTGGGTATAATTGTACCTTATTAAATAACTTTGATAGAGAAAAACATATTTCATTCACAAAATATGTTTCAGCTAACTTAGGGGCATAAGTTAACTTTCAGCTAACTTAGGGGCATAAGTTAACTTTCAGCTAACTTAGGGGCATAAGTTAACTTTCAGCTAACTTAGGGGCATAAGTTAACTTTCAGCTAACTTAGGGGCATAAGTTAACTTTCAGCTAACTTAGGTGCATAAATAACAGGCTATTCTTTAACTGATTCCATTCATAACCTCAAACATTCTTTGGACACTGTAAATGGTGATGAAATAAATGTGGAATAGTCTGTGGTACATAGGACAAGTTGGAACCTTTCTCTTCAGTGCATATGCCAAGAAATACTTCATTTTGGGTCATTAGATAAGGGAGACAAAATTAAAAACAGATTATTTAACTGCCAGCGTAGTGTCCCAAAGAAACTGAGTCCTTTCTCTTTTCTCAAATAACTGCTGCATTTATCAACTGCATCTTCTAGTTAAACAGCAATCTTCTTTACATAAGCAACCTTCTCCATTCTGGGGTTTCGTTTATAGTCACACACCATTTAACAGTACGGATACATTCTCAGAAATGTGTCATTACGTGATTTCATTGTTGTGGAAACATCATAGAGTGTACTTACATAAACCTAGATGGCACAGCCATCTGTGCTACACACCTAGGCTATACGGTATAGCCTATGGCTCCAAGGCTACAAATCTGTACATCATAGTACAGTATGAATACTGTAGGCAATTGGAATGCAGTGGTAAATATTTGTGTATCTAAACACAGAAAAGGTACAGTAAAAATATGCATTATAATCTTATGGCACCACCACCACACCTGCTGTTCATCATTGGCTGAAACCTCATTATACAACCCATCACTGCCCTTACTAATGTGTCAGTCTAGTTGTCAAAAGTGTCTGTGGGCCAGGGTACACGGCATGAATTACACCATCCCATGACCTCTCCTCTCTAACTCATGTTATTTTAAAAATAAGAATCTGTAAGGAATTCCTTTGGAATTTCTGTATATGACCAACTGCCTGTTGGATGAAAGAATAATTTCTGATTGTGTGGACCCCTTTTCTTTTGTCTGAGACAGAGAATCTCCTTCTGTCACCCAGGCTGAATGTCAGTGGCAAAGCTCATTGCAGCCTCTGCCTCCCAAGTAGCTGGGATTATAGGCACCTGCCACCATGCCCGGCTAATTTTTGAATTTTTGTATTTTTAGTTTTACCATGTTGGCCAGGCTGGGTTTGAACTCCTGGCCTCAAGTGATCTGCCCACCTTGGCCTCCCACAGCACCCAGCCAATATGAAAGATTCCACCAAGATTTGAACTCGGATCGCTGGATTCAGAGTCCAGAGTGCTAACCATTACACCATGGAACCCTCCTTCCTGATGTTATATTCTGGAAATACAGGCAGCAGAAAGGGATTTAGATGACTAATAAGACACTCATAGTAAAGATCAGTAAAGCCAATGAAAAAATCAAACTCTACGTGCATATTGATTTTGTATGTTATTGGCAAAGCTGGATTAATTGACTTTTCTTTATATCCTCTAAGTCATACCTAATTGTGATAAAAGCCTTTATATCATTCATTTATTAATTCCTTCACCAAAAATCATTGAGCATCTGCTACATACCAGGCACTATTGTGACACTGGGGATACAGTGGTAAATGAGAGAAACAAAGACCTGCCCTTTATCCTGGTAAGCAATTTTTATTCCAAAGAAATATCATAATGGCCAAATACAAAGATGGTGAGCTAGAAAGGTGACCTGCCTGAAAACTGGACAGCCTGGCTTTATCACTCCTATGTGCCTTGTGTTCTCTTGAGTTCAGGTAACTTGTTTACAAATGAGAGAACTGAATAAATAAACTTTAAGACTGTCTTTCATTCTTCCTCTCCTATTAGCTACAACCCCAAGACATCCCATGTGACAGACCCAACAAATTGTGAATACCTGGAGCTTACATTAAGGCTTTCTCTAGAATTCAGAAATTACTGGGGGGTGAGAGGAGATTGCTATCTGAGATCAAAATACATAATCAACACATCTTGAACTGCAGCATAGACATGTAAAGTCCCATCCTTCATTGGAGAGGGGGACACCAGACCAGTATGTCTTGACCATTTTAACAATGTTAGCTGAGATGGTAGCACTGCTTTGTAACATAGTAGCTCATAAATATTTATCACATGAATGCATGAGCCTTTCAATCCTAAAATCCTGTGACATTATTGCACTACATGGAGATAGCTTTTTAAAGGAATATTTTTTAACCAAAAATAAATGCCTTTTTATCTGAAATTGGGGTTCTTTTTACTTTGTGAGATCAGAGGCCACACGCCTCTGAGAGTCTCTAGAATTTCATGAGAGTTGGGGCTGTGTCAATCTTGTTCATCACTAGAATTCCAGCTTTAGGACAGCGGCTGGCACTCAGCAAATATTGGCAGAATGAATGAATTAATGAGAACTAATGAAGAAATTATCCTTTATAAACAACATCCTGAGGCAGCTTGACTCATACAATCGTCTCTCTGCCTCAAGTCTGAAAACCCCAGGACTCTTCTGAAAGGCCAGAACCAAATATTTTAAAGCAATCTTAAAAATATATTTAAACAGATTTTATGTGCTTTTGTCACATGCCTAGTTCTCTCTACCCCTTTTATTCTTGCCTGCCCAGTAAAAGATTCTTCTCCCCCGATGCCTTCCCAGCACAAATTGTGCAAGGCCCCTCCACAGTGCCTGCCAGGCTGGATGAAGGAACCAGGGTAAACTCAGAGGTAGCCTGCATTCATTGCCTGTGCTACATAATTAGAAGCTTCCAAGTCCTCAATTCCCTGTTCACCAATATAAGACCTTTTTATTAAAAACACTGGTTTTCAATTCCCACTGTGTCCATGAGATAACAAGGCATAAAAAAGAAATTGGATGGTGCTAGGTACATAAAGGTTTGGGAAAACATTGTTTAAATAGTGAAGAAATTATTTCTAGTCAAAAGTCTAAGAACAAGTCCATGAGGAGTTCAAAGGCATAAATATATATGAAATATGATATCAATATACTTTCTTGTTCCCATAAATGTCCTAGTGTGCACTCATCTACGATGTCTCTCAACTAATATAAGACCCCATTACGCATCACAAGATGGGGAATACAATGAAAGTTCCATTTAACAGTCCATGCCAAGTGTAGAAAATCTTCAAGAAATCTTCAAGGCCTACAGATACAGTTATTTAGCACCCGTTATTCAAGAGCCTGCTCTGTAATATCAATACGAGTAAACTAACTTTTACAACTTAAAAATTTGTGGTTAAAAGTGAGACCCCATTGGCCACATACCTCTACAGACTGTATTCATCAAGAATGGAGACTTCTCAATTCCACTTCCATCTCTTTAGGACCATCTGCCTTGATGCACATCTAACTCAACTGATAAATAGAAATTTCCCAGCTTGCTTGTTTAAATCTTGTGTTTAAATCTAGCTGCCCACCAGAACAAAGAAAAAGATATTACCATTTGTCCAGCTACTGACTAGGTATCTATTTATTTCTAACAGAAAGGCAACATCAAGAAAGTGAAAATTGAAGCTATAGAGAGAATAAAAAAAGGATGAGCTAACAAAATGATTCCGAAGGCAGAGTATATAATGGACCTGGTTATTCATCATATATATTCCACTGTTCTTTGTCCCACAAAAATAGTCCTTAATAGTATTACTTTCTGGTGTAGCTACTAGGTTGTGAGTTAATTCATTAAGAAGCCAAATTCCCACTCAAAAATCATGTTGTTTAGAGCAACTGGCACAGAGCTTTGTAACAAAAATATTCAACAGATGATTTTAGTTCAAAGAATCTAATGCTATTTGCTTGCTGAGGAGGGAACAGAAGATAGGCACAGTGAAAACAGCATGGTCTTCTATTATTTAAACCTTTCAGGTAAAAAACAAAGTATGTAATCCCAGTACTTTGGGAGGCCAAGGTGAGTGGATCACAAGGTCAGGAGATCAAGACCATCCTGGCCAACATGGTGAAACCCTGTCTCTACTAAAAATACAAAAATTAGCAGGGCGTGGTGGCACGTGCCTGTAGTCCCAGCTACTCGGGAGGCTGAGGCAGGAGAATCATTTGAACCCAGGAGGCAGAGGATGCAGTGAGCCAAGATTGCACCACTGCACTCTAGCCTGGTGAAAGAGCAAGGCTCCGTCTCAAAAAAAAAAAAAAAAAAGACCATTCTTAGCTAGACAGCGTTGCATGGTAGCAATCATTCAAACTCTGGCATCATATAGACCAAGGTTCAAATTCCAGTTTTTCAGTTATTATCTCTGAAACATGAATGTAATTCTCAATCCTACTTGTTGAATAAGAAGGATACTCCTGCCTTTCTGAATTGTAAAGATTAATCATAAGTACATATTAATATACAGCACCTATCACGTAAGTGTTTGACTTATAGATGGTGCTACATAAAGAGTACCTATGGTTTATGTCCACTAGGTATGACATTTGGAACATAGGTATGATGCTACATATCAGTGATAATAGTAAAGGATCAATTCAGCTCAGTGAAGAAGGAATTTTCTAAGAGTTAGAACTGCTCAAAGATCAAATCACCTGGATTGCTTACTATGAGGTGGTGACTTCCCCATCATCAAAAGCCTTCAAGCAAAATCTAAATGACCTTTTAGATTTTGATGTAAAATCTTAGGTGTGATGAGTAGGGAATTAGGTACAAGGCTTAAATTTTAACATTTAAATGCTAAATTTCTGTGATGCCTTGAAGCTCCTGATAGATTCTGAAACAATGAGCACAATTTTTCTGGTTTTTTTTTTAAACCAAAGATAACAATATTAGACAGAATGGAGCAAATTTGTCACAAGACATTGAGTTTGGCTTAAATGATAACTTTGCATGTCTAAAAAAATTAGTATTTGGATTGATGATACTTTTTTTCCACCAGACCTTAGAAAAATAGGAAGGTCTAAACGTTCCTCAGCCTCTGGCTCCCAGTTGTCTGTTTAAATAGCTCTCACTGTTCCACTTCATTGTTTTCTCTCCATTTGAGAAGCAGACATGCCAAAGGTAGTTAAGCAAGTGCCATTGATCAGCCCTAGAAAAACATCCATTTACTTGCAATTTATCAGGATATGCCCTGGGAATTATCTTCTCCAACCCCCTCTCGGTTTTTCCATTTCCTGTAGTTCTCTCTCTCCCTTCTTCCTAATCCATTCAGAAGGAGAAAAAAATATCTGCTTGTCTCATACACAGTTTTCCTCTCTTCTCTGAAGACGCAGCACACTCAGCCTTATAGAGAATTGCCTGGTCCCAATAAGGCTATTCTGTCGCCAAATGGAATCCTCATGCTACCCACCAAAAGAATTGTTTTCTTCCTCTCATTGCAAGGCATTTCCTTTTGTCAGACTGTATCTACATAATCCTAGAGAAAAGCAAAACCTGGGGAGATGGGGGAAAGACACAAGCTCTTGGGGTTTCTTAAGGCTTAGGGATCTTTGTAAAATCTCTGAAATTGTATTCAAAATTTCATGGGCATGTACACTTGGCTGGATGAGTGTCCATGGCTTCATCAGATGGTTAAAATGCTGCACATGATACAAAAATTGGTTAAGAATCAATGTCTTACAGGAGAAAAAATATTTGCAAATAATACATTTGATAAGGGTCTAATATGCAGTATATGTAAAGAACTCTTGCAATCCAATAATAAAAAGATAAATAACTGAATTTTTAAAAATGGGAACATTCTTCAAAGAAGATATACACATGGCTAATAAATGCATGCAAAGATAATCAGCATCATCAGTCATTAGGAATACCCCTTAACACCCATGAGGATGGCTAACATAAGAAAGACAGATGATAACATGTGTTGATGTGGATTTGAAAACATTGGAAGCAGTTTCTTTCTGACCAATCACATATTAGTCACAAATTGGTAACACAAATGGAATCTGACCAATTGCCAATTTTATGGCATGGGCATCCAAGAACACTCCCATGATGTAAATATAAGCATCTCCAGCTATTGGAACCCAGACAATGAGTAACCATCAGTGAGAAAATCTGAAAATTTGGCATCACTGACACATGGTAGAATCTTGAGGCTATGTTTCTAAATTGTTCTTCTTCTCCACCCATACAGTGAAGTCAAATTATATCTTCCTCCATGGTTTTGTAAATGAAGCTTAATGAAATGACATGCCTCACACCGTTTGATTTTTTGTCTGAAATGCCTCTGTGACTTTAAGGTGACATTCCTGTTTTTTTTGTTTTGTTTTGTTTACCAAAGAAAGTGTTCGCTTGAAAAAGTGTTTGGATGTGTTGCTAAATACCTTGTTTTATTCCAATAAAATTGAGACATCATAGACAGAAAACTCATTTGAAAGCCAAGTGGCCCTGTGTTTCGATTATTGTTGTTGCATAACAAACTAGCCCAAACCTGAATGGTTTAAAATAACTACAGTATTCTATTTTGCTCAAGATTTTATAGGTCAGGAACTTGGACAGGACTTGGCTGAGAGCTTCATCTCTAATCTGTGTGACAGCAACTGGAGTGACTGAGGTTAGAGGATTCACTTCCAAGATGGCTTATTGCTAATGTGACTACCATCTCAGTACTCTTTGGTCTCTCTCTCTCCTCCTCCTCCCTTCCTCCCTCCCTTCCTCTCTCTTTCTTTCTCTTGGAATGTCTTTCCATGCAGCATCTCATCATCCAGGGAGTCTCCATGTGCCTGGGGTTTCTGTGTTCTCAAGGAAGGCATGCTTCTTTTATGATGCTGGCTTCTAAGAGGAGGAAGCAGTAACTACTGCTTCCAGGCCAGTTAAGAACGATGCCCAGAACTGGCACAATGTCACTTGTGCTATATTCTATTGGTCAAAGCACTCAGAGCCTGCCTAGATTCAAGAGAGAGGAGAAATACACTCTGCCTCTATATGAAGAAGTGGCAAGATCACGTTGCAGAAGGGCATGCCGATTAGCCTTTATTGTTGCAGCTGTGTGTGGAAACCATGACCATATCCTGGAAAAGTTGCTATCCACCTTGTTATTATATCATGCTCTCAAGAATTGGTCTTTTCACTTGGGAAGTGCAGGAACTGGACCAGGGTTCTACTTAGAATCTTTTGGTTGCAAGAAACAGAGACACATTCCAAGTTACCTTAAGAAAAACATAGTTCTTATAGAAAAATACAACAGATTGCCACTAAAACAAGAAAGCCCTCAAGCACCAGCTATGCCCCCTGGCCTCTATTGAAATGTTGGAATGTGTGGTCTTCCTCTCTTGGGAGAGTGCTGTGCTCATAAATCTGATTTGTCCTAAATCTTCCTCATAGGCACACTCTCCAGTATCTCTGCAGAATCCATCATTTTTAACCCCTAGTTAAACACATTCTCTCCTTAGTTGCAGATTAAAATTCCATAGAAAATCAATTGCCCACCCCCTTCCTTTCACTGCAGCAATTGCATAAGCCTCTTGCCACTCCAATGACTGGCTATTTTTTTTTTTTTTTTTTTTTTTTGTCAGTTACACTTTTTATCTAATCAGCTATAGCAGTTAGGAGATGGGTAGATTGGTGTTGAAGATAAAGATGGCATCACTTGGTCCAAAAAAAAAAAATGTCCAACTGAAAGGCATGATGATCCATGAGTAACATAACTAAATAACCACCAAAGCCATTCCAGCTCCAAGAGCGTATGGATTTTGTAAAGGTAATTTCCATTAGCTTGTGCAGTAACACAATAGCCTACTCATTTCACAATGCCTCACAGAGTGTTCTAAAAAAAGGAGCTACTGAGCAGCTTCCATTCCCTAGAGAGAAGAAAGAGTGCTTCAGGGACCCAGCCTAATTTCCTATAGCCATTCTATTATCCCAGCTGTATCTATGGTTTCTATTAACCCTTCAGTGCTATTGATCAGCCTGGTCACAATGAAAGAGCTTTATTGAATTCCAAGTAATGGAAACTCATTACATGGCCTAGATAATTAATTACCAATTCTTTCCTTTTAGTGAAATTGAAACTGGCTGTGGAGAACAAGCTGCGCGAGCCCAGTAATGCAGCCTGTTTGAAGCTTTATTTAATGCCTATGAGGAGCACTCTACGCTGGCCTTGGAGATGTGTTTGATGTAGTGCAGACCCTTTTTACAACCCAAGCACTTTCCTTTAAAATAAACCATCTTTTCAAATGGAATCAATTGAATGGAGGAGACACTTAAACTGTGCAAAGTAAAAATATCAAAACAAAAATATAAATCATATAGGGATATGAAAGTAAGGCATTGCTTCACTGATACTTTTAAATCAGGTCATCAAAATGTTTTTGCTGAATAAGAATAAATGTTCTTATTCAAGTGGTTTACTTGTATAAGTCAGAAGTAGAGGCTGGGTTCATGTCCTCAATCTTGTCTTTTGTTTTCCTTGCCCCATATGACTTCTTCTAGGTATATAGCTGATGTAATTTTCAAAGAACAGTGAGTTACAATAGTAATATGTTGAAAACTGATAACATCATCCCTGGGATGGAATGAAAACTGAGAAAGACAGTAGTTACTAATGATAGATGGCCTGGATGGAAATGCCCACTATGTGCCAGGCACTGTGCTAGCTCCTTTGCAAATATCGTGTCATTTATTCTCACAACTCGATGATATGGCTTACATTAACACCTATTGAAGGTGAGGATAACAAAGCTCAATCAAACTGCCCAACATCACAGGGCTATAATTCCAGGAATCCAAATTTCTGTCTGCCTAACTCTGTCTATTAAACCATGCTATCGCCTCCAGAACTACTATGATAAAAATACAAGCCATTTCAAAAATCATTTACAGGAAACGTGAGAAAGACTTGTAGTTATACAAAGATCAAAGTGCAATATGAAAAAGACAATTATGCCTGGAGTTAAAGCATAAGAGGAAATAGTTCTTTTATCACCTTCATGTCTCTTCTTATGACTACTGGTGGCAGTATGGAATGTAACAGTAATTTGTGTTTTGCAAAAATTAGCCCTAAGACATCTGAAACCTGGATGACAAGTATAAAACCTAGAAAAGATAGACTCCAAGCCTTACACAATCCTCTATGTTATAAGCAGTGGAGATTTGTTTAATTTTAATTATACAGGATGAACTTGAATTTGATTCTTTCTAAAAGAAACACAAGTTAGACTCCAAGAAGCACTGAAGTGACCAGGATGTTCTTCATTCTTTATATCAAACTATATGATAACCATGACATTCTGGATACCTGCAGAGAAAGAGCTATTCAACTCTCTGGTACCGACATATTTCTGCTACCACCAGTTAAAGTTCTCTGCTCATATACAATCAGCAGTGTCTGTCTCCAAACTGGCTCACACTAGTTGTGCTTGTTTTGGCAAATACACAGTTTATTATTAGATAAACCAATGAAATGAGAAGTGTGAAAAGAAAGAGTCATTGATTGTATTTTAAAAAGATAAAACAAGTTTGAATGCTTTAGAATACTTGAAAATCACTTAAACTATTGTTTAATGAGACAACTGTTAAAATCAGAGATTTTATGAAAAACATAATTACTTAAATTAGCTATTTAAAACATAATTATTAAACATAAAAACATAATTGTTACTTAAATTATGTACTTAAATTACTTCATAGGGTACTCCTAAGGACTTGCTCTACTTTAAAGAAAATTAATTAAAATTATTGTGGGTAGAGTTAATGCAAGTAAGATGCAAATATCTTCGTCAGACTGGCTCAAATTGACTTAATGGGCCTTGGTCCTACCTCAAAGTATGTACTTTCAAGTTAAATAAAACTACTACATGAGTCACTTTTAATCCCACAATAATTATGTATTTTTAAATAAATAAACCAGTTGTCTGTCCAGCCTGTCTAGGCTAAGAGGATTTCTGATATACCACAGGTTTCTTCATGGGAGGCAGAGTGAGACTTTATATCACACACACTTTGAATTCTGAACATCCTCTTATCTCCTTTATCCTAAAACTCCATTCTGTCCTGCAGCTGTTTTATGTCAGTCTAACCCTCCTCAACAAACTCCTCATTCCTCAGCCATCTGTCACTGGCTATCTACCTGCTACTCCCTCTTCCTCACCTCTTCTTAGAGAGGTTAACTGAGTCCCTTTGGCTTTCTGCAATTCTATCCCCATGTGCTCAGCATAAGAAAGGTCCAGAAAGCCAAAAAAGAAAGAAAGAAAAAGAAAAGGAAAAAAGACTGCTTTAGAAAGTGAAGTAAAATAAAAGGTTGTACCTGTATATACTCCCATTTTCATACCATCTACATTTTAGTAACTACTTGGGCAGACCTCTATTCATTCCTAGAAAGCTTCCTTAATGGGTTTTTTACTTTTAAAATATAAAGCATAGTCCCCGCATAAAAATCAACATCTTTGAAGAAATTTGTCATCACCCATCAGTCAAAACTCTGCAATGATGACGAAGTGGGAAAATTTAAAATGCTCTGTGGGGAAGACGGAAGTGCATCTAGGAAGAACAAGTTCTGAAGGATGAGTTGAGTGGTGGGGAGATGAGGACAGTGAGGCACCAACATGGACTCTATTGGAGGCTCAGCTTCTTAGATGGGAATTAATCTCCAGTGGTTATAGTGGCAAGTGCCAGAAGTTGACAGAACAGTTTTTGAGGGACTTGATTTAGCTCTTGATGTAGCAGCATCTGAGAGGGAATGCAGGGGATAGGAGAGGGTGTTTTCTAGTTTACATAGGATGGTTTGGAGAGAGAATGTGATGAAGCAAGCCAAGTGGCTATCTAGGTATCTATGAGAAGATTACTGCAGGCAAAAGCAACTCCAAGTGTAAACGTCCTGAAGCTGAAGTGTGCTTGGTGTGTTGAAGAATAGCGGGGAGGCCCGGGTGGCTGAAGCTGATTGAGTAAGGAGGGGAGTGGCAGTGAGTAAGGTCAGAGGATGGGGAATGGCCTCGAACTTTCTGGGCCACTGTAAAGACCACTTTTACTCTGGCATAACCAAGACTTTGAAAAGAACCTTAAGATGGGAAGAAAAAGTTCATATAAAATTAAATATTATGGAAGTGAAGAGATGTGACATTCATTTTCCATTATGCAAAGGCTACTATGGTGCAAAGGAAGAACCGGCAGAATAGAAGTGATGCCAAGGCACTTTCAAGTCAAAATGCTATATATATATGTCATATATATATTTATAAATACAAATTAAAGGCAAGATTTTGGTCTTAGGTGTCTACCAACTGATACAAATTATAGGGTTGACAAAGTGAATTTAAATTTTAACAAAGGACTATCAAGAGTCTCAGTAGTGTCAGGTATATAAGCATGAAGTCAGCTTTCTGGACCTAAGTGTCCTAATCTTACAAAATTAGAGATTTAAATGGTAAGATTCTTTTGGCCTCCAGGTGAAATTTGGGATGTGCTACTGATATTTGATGGTGTGTGACTTATGTCTGAACAGTCACAAATCTGGAAGGAAGAGGAGGAAGAAAATTTTGTATATTAGAAAGGCTCTATATACTTCTGTTTAAATTCACCAACTGAGCAATTCCTTGAGCATACAGGAGAAAATTAATACAATTGTGAGAGATTTCATGGCTAACCCAGACAAATAAAGGTTACAAGATAATATTTTTGTAATAGAAATTACAAAACTCGGCCAGGCGCGGTGACTCACTCCTGTAATCCCGGCACTTTGGGAGGCCGAGGCAGGTGGATCACGAGGTCCAGAGATCGAGACCATCCTGGCTAACACAGTGAAACCCCGTCTCTACTAAAACTACAAAAAATTAGCCGGGCATGGTGGCAGGCGCCTGTAGTCCCAGCTACTCGGGAGGCTGAGGCAGAAGAACGGCATGAACCCGGGAGGCAGAGCTTGCAGTGAGCAGAGATCGCGCCACTGCACTCCAGCTGGGGGAACAGAGCGAGACTTGGTCTCAAAAAACAAAACAAAAAAAAAGCAATTACGAAACTGACACAGAAGTAAGATAAAACAATGGGGCACTTCTACTATCAGGGTATCTACTGGAGTCTCTTTCTTCTAAAAGTAGAGCATCTGATAAGTGCTTGTCTTGCTGACGATTACATCTTTCAGAAAATGGAGGGAGCAAGAGGGACATTATAGGTAAGATGCAGATGAACAAGGAAGAATTGGTTCATTAATATGAAATGGACAGATACATACCCTACATTTTAGATTATCTATTTCAGGGAGTTTACAGGAAGAAAAGAAAAAGAGAGAGAGATGGTGCCATGGATAGGAGACCATATAGTAGAATGCCACTTGCATGCAAAAGGTTTTGCAATATGAAATTTTGACTGTGTGACTGTAAATAATCCCAGAAGAAAAAAGAAGAGCGAGCTCTTAAGAAACCAGAACAGAGGAAGGCACTTTTAGATGCAGATGTTAAAAGTATGAAGGGAAGGACAATAAGAATAGTTCACAGGGCAGTGTATTAGCTGTGTAGAGGTTTAGTAGATAAAAAAATGTTCAACATTAATCTTAATTTTCTTTAGAGATCAATTGTTTAGAGCTGCACTGGCCAAGACAGTAGCTACAAGCTATTTATGGCTATTGAGTATTTGAAATGTAGCTAGTGCAAATTCAGATATATCATAAGTATAAAATACACTTAGTGCAAAGGAATATGAAAAAGAATGTCTCATTAATAATATTTATATTAGTTCACACACATGTTGAAATAATAATATTTTGAACATACTGGGTTAAAGAAAATATATTATAAAATTAATTTCACCTGTCTGCTTTTTAAATTGTTTTAGTAAAGCTGTAGCTACTAGGAACATTTAAATTACCTATGTAGCCTGCATTTGTAGCTCGTATTGCATTTCTATCAAACAGCACATAACATACCCTCATTTTGTGACAGAGGAAGCACACCTGAAAATGTTTAAAAATTTCTTCCAACTCATAGAACTACTATAATTATTAAATAATGTGTAGGCCAGGCACAGTGGCTCATGTATATAATCCCAGCACTTTGGGAGGCCAAAATGGGTGGATCACTTTGAGCTCAGGAGTATGAGACCAGCCTAGGCAACATGGCAAAACCTCATCTCCACCAAAAAAAAAAAAAAAAAAATTTTAGCTAGGCATGGTGGCACACATCTGTGATCCAGGTACTCAGGAGACTGAGGCTGGAGAATCATTTGAACCCAGAAGGTGGAGATTGCAGTGATCCCAGATCACGCCACTGCACTCCAGCCTGGGCAATGCAGACAGACCCTGTTTCAAAAAAAAAAAGAAAAAGAATGGGTAATTATTTGTTTAAAGAGATCGAAAAACAACAGAGACTGAACTAATGCTAAGCACAAAAAAAAATGAAAATTCTCAAACATAAATGAGACAGAAAAAAAAAAAAACATAGAAGGAATGGGCCTTCATCTTGAGGAGTGATGAGTGGGAATAGAAGTGTAGGTCCAGCACAGGGGAATCAGTATCTGCATGTTGTTTGTCAAACTTCTGAGCATGCAGTGACAAACTTGAATATGTCTTGACAAAAAACACAGGAATAAGGGAGTATTTTAAGAAAAGGTGCTTTGGAAATGGAAAAAATATTGCCTGAATATGTCTGAAAAGTGGTTCACTTCACCAATATAAGGACTGAGAAGGTAAAACCTCTTTCACTTTCTAAAAAATGGAAGTCTAGTATCTTTTCCTCGAAGTCCACTCTTTCCTAGCTTCCTCTCCCCTTAATGGCATTTCACACACCTAGGTTCACACAATCTATTCCAAAGCTTTAATTCTTGCTTCCGAGTACCATGGGAAGAAAGAGAACTGCAACTAATCTGTTGTTCCACAAGTGACTCTATGACTGCCCCGGTGGCGCTGCTGAACACTGGTTCTTGCACAGCCCAGTAGCCACTGTCCATTGCTAGTCCAAATCCTTGGATAAGAACCTCCCACCCATAAACTCTTCCTCTCCCTCTTCTCTTTCCCATTATTTCTCACTGAACTTCCAATTCTTGCAGACTTTTTTTAAGTGCAGAGCATATTCACCTTCCACACTTAAATTGCTTTAGAGAATATTTTCTTAAACTAAGATAGTGTCCTTCCTTCACTGATTCTGGCCACTAAAAATACTTTATTCTCATCTTGCTACATTATAAATAATAGACTAGAAAGTTACAGGTGGACAAATTATAAGGTTGTTAGCACTGCCCACAACTGCATTGGGCTACTTGTGAAGTAATCAGTTCTTGAACACTGAAACTTAAATGACCATTGTCAAGAACATTTTAAGAAAATTGTACAAGAAACAGCTAACCTGAATTTTTCAAACCCTGCATATTCCCAAAAGGAGTGGCCTGTATCAGGCCATTCTTGTATTGCTGTAAAGAAATACCTGAGACTTGGGAATTTATAAAGAAAAGACGTTCAATTGGCTCATAGTTCCACAGGCTTTACAGGAAGCATGGTGTTGGCATCAGCTTGGCTTCTGGTGAAGCCTCAGGGAAGTAACAATCAAGGAAGAAGGTGAAGAGGAGGCAGGTGTCTGCCAAGCCTTCTTCACTTTTGCACACTCTGCATGCCCACAGGCTTAACATCACATGGAAGCCACCAAGGCTTACAGTTTGTGCCCTTTGGAGTAGTGACCCCAGCTGTACCTGGTGCCCTTTGAGCTGAGGCTGGAACCAGAGGGCCCAGGATGCAAGGAGCAGCTGCCTGGGGTGGCACAGGGCAGGTTGCCAGGGGCTGGAAAGGGTCAAGGGTACCTGTGTTAACCAGGTACAAAAATACAGTTAGACTGAATAAGATCTAGTATTTGATAGAACAACAGGGTGACTATAGTCAATAATAATTTATTGTAGATTTTAAAATAACTAAGAGTATAATTGGATTGTTAGTAACACAAAGAAAAGATAAATGCTTGAGGCGATAGATACTCCATTTACCCTGATGTGATTATTATGCATTGTATGAAGGGAAGGACAATAAGAACATCAAAATATCAAACATCAAAATATCTATATCAAAATATCTCATGTAACCCATAAACATATATACTTATGTGCCCACAAAAATTAAAATAAAAAATTTAAATAAACCTTTAGAAGTACTTCAGGAATTGAAGAATAGACACGTCGGTGAGAGATTACAGGTAAATTGACTTGGCTTCTGTGGAGGAAACGATAAGAGTTGTAATTGGAAGTATGAAATTTAAGGACATATGAACTGACCAAATGGAAGCTTTCATTGAAAGAAAGAAAGTTACATAAATTTCATAAAATTACAGACTAATGTGATAGAAAAATCCTTGAATATATGTCAGTCTAACTTCCTTATCCCAACTATGTTCTTTTCAAAATAGCATATTTCATTTACTGAATAGCCAATATTACAGCAACAATAGAAAATCCAAAACTTCCTGAATTCCACTACCATAGTACATAGAGTCAGATAGACTCGGGTTCTTTGCCATTTAGTAGCAATATTACCTTGGATAAGTCACAAGTTTCTTTTACTGTCAGCACTATCCTGTAATATAGGGTTACAAACCAGAGGACATACAAATTTCAAACCAGAGTAGCTATATGATTTGCCCAAGGTCACTTGGCTAGTCAATGGAAGAACCAGAGCTAATACGCACATTGTCTAATTCTTTGTCCCGAAATCCTTCTTCTCTGTCACATTTATTGTAAAGTAAAATTGTGGGCAAATTTTCAGGAAAATAATGGTTGAACAGAAATAGATTACCTATTAGTGATAAGAAGCAGACCATTTCAACAAACAGAGTTCCAGAGAAACTGAGAAATTGGAGACATCTGTAGCCATGGCAGGTGGAAGGCTTAAAACAAAGGATTGTATGAAACTCTGTAAAAAGAAATTGGGTCCCACCCGCATTCAGTATAGACGGCAAAAATCTCTACCCCACATTGCAGGAGAAGAAGTAAGATCTCTGAAGAACTTGAGCCAGGGAAGCCCAGACCCAGCGATAACATGCATAGGAAAATTTCTGGTTGGGGAATAAATCTGAAAACAAAACCCACCATAGAAAAGAATAATGCTGTCTGAGTCAATTTATATGAACTTCGAGAATATGTAATACTAACCAAAAGGAACAGAAGTCTCAGTAGTTGGAGAGAAGAAAATTCCTGATAGGGAAAGGGCACCAGGAGACTCTGGGGACATGGAAATGTGTGGCATCTTGATACAGGTGAGAGTTACACAGGCACATCCACATGTAACCATTTGCAAAGCTGTGTACTCGAGATTTGTATAGTTTACTGAACGTACTCCATGCCCCAATTTATAAAATGAATCCAGAGGTCTGTAGCATTAAATCTAAGCCTTTCAGGCTCAGTAAAGTTTTCATACCAACGTAAGTAAAGAAATCTCCAATGCAGAATTGATCCCTTATTTTGGTTCCCTTTTTCACCCAGAATACTTGATTCTCAACTTTATTGTGTGAAATTTTTTTGAACCTTTTAAAGTCAGCTGCCCTTCTTGTCCCAGAACTTTCTTTACATTTGTGTAACTAGCCCATTCTGATTGCATTTCCTCAATCCTAACCACTGCCTCTAACAATATTTGGAGATACATGTTTTGAAACAAATATATAACACATTATTATTGATCTTTAATAAGCCAATCAGCACAAACTTCCTTGTCGCTATTTACTTACCTCCAATGTAACTATAATTTCAATTTCTATCAACAGAAATTAGTTTTGCTTGATATTAAACTTTATATAAATGGGATAATACAATATATACTATTTGGTGTGGGGCTTCTTACATTCAACATGATGATTTTGAAAAATAGTAGTTTGGCACATACAGGCAAACAGGCTTAACTGCATTAAACTGAAAACAGAGGGGAGTAAGGATCTGGAATTAGTTCTCGTCCCGTCCTACAGAAGGCACTGGAGCACCTGATTTAGTTGCCAATGATGGACATAGATCCAGTCAAGCAATGGAACAAGATATTTGAAGGTTCAGTAACAGACAATAGGAAAATGTTGTGGTGAAAAGGTTGAGAGGAGAATGAACAATCAAAAAGACAGAGGTTCCAAAAGGAAGCATTGGTAGTCTGGCAAACAAGTGGGCTAGTCTGCATTGGTAATTCTGGAGCAAGAGAGCCTCGGAAGGAAGCCATATGTAACCACCAAAATTTGTCAGCAGATAATAGAACAGCAGTGCACTGATCTGGGGCCAAAGGATGTGGGGCAAGTAACCACTGTGTTCAGGAAAAGGAATTATAAGGGGCACAAAGCAAACTGGCAGCAAGAGTGATTTTATACTGTGTTTTCTGAGTGTTTTGGCTTTAAGTCATTTAGTCTGTGATCAGGATTTGACTGTCTGTTCTGCTTTACAACAAGAAGGAGGATGAGTGGTGAATTTTAGGCAAGGTCAGAAACAAGTAGACATTGCTTTCCTAAGCGTGGAATTCAATGACAAAAATTACTGTCACAATTTCCACTGGACAAAGAGATTTCCAAAGCTGAGCTGGAAAACTACAATTTCATGGGAAAGAAATCTCAATAAGGAAAAAATTTGTCAACTTTTCTGAGTTCCTTAGAAAAAAGTAATTTATCTATTTGACAGGTTTTCCAGTGTGGTTCTTAGATTTCTACATCAAAATTCTTCAGTCTTTTCCTAAACCAACAACACGAAATTTCTAGGAGTAGATTCCCTCTACTCTGCTATTCTCAATAAACTTCTCAAGTGATTCTTATGCATATTAAAGTTTGAAAAGCATTGATTTAGACTAAGAAATAAGCCATGCCTATATGGTAATAAATAATGAACTTTGTACTTTTTTGGTTACTTGGATCTTAAAGGATTAGTTATTAATCCCCTTATAACATGAAAGAGTTAAAATTCTAAATTTTTTTCCAGAGCTACCTTATGAATATAATTTCTTGTCATCACCATTTGTATAGCTCTAATTTCACTTAGTCCATATTAAATGATACATTTTCCAAGTCCAAAAATATATATATATGTTTTAATTAAGCTTATACATCCTTCCATGTCCCAGCATAAAATAAAGTTTAAAAAACTTTTTTTAAAACGCAACTGTTAATTACATTTTGAGAAATCTTCATTTGAGAAAAATACAATAAAATGAGTTTTTATAGTAAACTGAGGCAGCCACGTATCATCTTATAAGCTCGTGGTTTTCCCATCAGGCTTCACTGAAGAACAACTTAGCATGCAAACACACAGCTAATGTTATTGTTGTGTGATTGCAAACATAGACCACTACATTACATAGAGCTTCCTTTGTAAGCAATCACAGGAAACATTTTGAAATGTAATGTAATGTTGAATTTCTTTAGATTAACTTGTTTATATGGACACTGTAAATATTCTAACTGTAAATATTTTATTTTTTATTTTTGATTCTGCTAACTTTAAAGCTACATTTTTACTTGCTCTTTGATACATATTCATTTTATATCCTAACTCTATCCCTGGTTTCACTTCATTTTCCTAGTGTTCTCTTCCATTATCTGCCTATCCTTATTTTCCCACAAATTTCACTTTTTTTCATGTATATTAATTTAAGGACAAGTGGTATTAGAATTAGAAATTGTAGAATAAACAACCCCATCTTATTAAATTCTGCATTGTAGAGAAATTTCTGTCACTAAACCAATTTGAAGCTCCTAGTATTTCATACTAGTTTTAGACTCCACATATATTTCTTTAAAAATCTGAAGACAACACAAAAGCACTTCTAGTTTCTTTAAAGTTAACTTAGCTATTTTATGGAGGAAGAAAATAAATTAAAATGTAAAAGCCAAGGATTTTCAGATTTGTATGTGTGTGACCAGTTAAAACATTATAGAGTAACTTTGATAATTAATAATTTTAAGGCATGAAAATGTACTTATTATCTTGATATTTTTCTAGATTAACATTTTATTAAATTTTTGCTAAATGTTAAAATTTTCTCATTGTCCCTGTTGCATTTTGATATTTTTAAGGTATTTTCTTTCTTTAATACCAGAATCACTTTTTATTTTTATTTCTTTAGAGATGAGGTCTCACTCTATCATCCAGGCTGGAATGCAGTGGTGATATCATAGGTCACTGCAGCCTCAAACTCCTGGGCTCACGTGATCCTCCGACCTCAACCTCCTGAGTAGTTTCAGGCACATGCCACTATGCCCAGCTAATTTTTTTTACATTTTTTTAGAGACAAGGTCTTGCTAGGTTGCCCAGGCTTAGAATGAATTTTTAAATTCACAATTTTAAAAGAACGTTCTGTGTCTAAAATCCTGTTCATGTGTATTTGTAACATAATCTGTTTTCCATTCAAAAACTAGAACATCCTTTTAATATAAGGTTATCTAATATTTTGAATCTTTCTATAATCATCAGTATATGTTCCCCAATATCACATTATTCAGTATTCCGGTTTCATTGTATAATCAGAAGTAGGTTTCAGATATGAAAATGGTAACTTTGACCTACCAGGCCATTTTGCTGTTTCCTCTCTATCTCTTTTCCACGTGACAATTTTAGGTTATTAGGGATTAAGCTTGGTGCTGTCCAGCAGCTACTTCCCCATGCTGTCAAGTGAGTGACAATAGTGTATAATGTAAATAGAACTCATAATCTGAATTATTCTGTCCGATTCAGGCCACATCGTGATCCAAGTGAAAGACGGAAAATGCCTCCTCCCTTGGTGAGAAAAAAGAGTACATCAAATTCTACTCAGGTCATACAAAATCTCACAGAATCTCCAAGACTAGGAAATTAATATTTGACTCACCTGAACATAGAGCAAGAAAGACAGCAGCATTTTCCTTATTATGAACTTACAGAATGCCACAACAGTCAGTTCTGAAATCCTGCATTAACTACTCTTGGTCTTGAGGTTGTTTTGTTCTTTAGTTTTACTAAAATACCCTCAGGAGGATTAAACTTTGCTTGGTCAAATTCCAATTATCATAACTTCTACATGCCAACTTATGAATACTTAGCCTTCTCCTCACATTCAAACTCATCCAAATAAAGATGAGAACAAAAAGAAATGGTCCCTAACAGGCATAATTACCCACTCTAAAGAAATGCCAGTGTCTATGGATTTGAGATATGAAATGCATTTAATATTTAAAAGACTCTTTAACAAGGTATGAACTTGCCTCTTCAATTAATTATATTGATTCAGGCACTTGTCTCTCTTTCACTTCAAACTTTTAAACAAAGTGTCTCAAGCATTTGAATTTGGCACTGGAGGAGAGGCAGGCATTGGCTTAAGTTGTTCAGAGGTGTGATCAGAAAGAAGCTTTAACAATGTGAAAAAAATGCACAATCAACTTCCATTATCTTACATTTGATGTTGCTGGTGCCATCAAGCAAACACTAAATAACAACAAGCAAATTCTGTTGAAATGTTTAGCTAAATGGAACCAAAACAGTCACAGTTGACAATTTCATAAATACATTAATTAGAAGTGTCTCCAAATAGCATGTGATTTTGAATTATTAACATAAAACACTGCATTATAAATGACTGCAAATTGCATTCCTAGTGTTTTCCATGCTTAATTTATTATGCCGTAGGAAAATTTGCAAATTACTTCATTGTTTTCTACTCAGTGGCTAGTTTATGTGTACATCTTTCATTTAAGATAAAATTAAATCACATTATACATACATGTCATGTGGCATGTTGGAGGAGATAATCTATAACTCAGCGTTGGGTCAAAAATGACGAGTCTCTCTTTCATATGAGTACTTTGCATTCACAGTGATTTGTTGTGAAGATTCCACAAGTTCCTGACTACCTTCCTCTGTCTCAATGCTCTCCTTTTTTCCCCAGGGATGCATTCCATCCATAATAATACCTAATTTTCAATAAACTGCCCAAAGCATGACTTTTCATCAGTGAGTACTTCTTGATACTGTATCTGTAAACATGTAGAGATTAAAATTTCTTAATATGCAATAAGCCAAGAACCTGGTCAAACTTAACCTTGATGGATGTTGCCACTCACAGTACAAATTATGAATATGCTTCTTCATTTGAATGAAATGACCTGTATGAAAAATTTTAAATGTTATAGTTTACTTATGCATGTATTTTTCCACTCTCTGCATTTCTTATGATTTTTCCTTTTTGCTTCACATTTATATTGCTATTTTATCCAAACACCTTCTAAATAACTGGTTTTTCACTTATGGTTGGTTTTGTTTGTAGGTGTAAAACCCCTTTGTAAAATAACACTTAAAAGCTGTTAGCCCCAATCTAAATAGAGTAAGCCTTATCCAGACATATGAGAAACTAATATAGTATGAATTTTTAAATTACACACAAAACTAATTTACTTTTCTGTTAAGCATAAGCATCTAAGGAGAGGAACCTCTTCAGGTTCTTCTTTCTAACACAGCTTACTTCCCTTCTCCAGGAATATCAAGATGTTGATTTGCCCAAATTTTAAATGAAGAGTGGTCACTGTGGTTTAAAAGCCATGCACCATCTATGATTTCTTTTTTGGAGTGGAGGCAGGGTCTCACTCTGTCACCCAGGCTGGAATGCAGTGGTGCAATCACAGCTCACGGCAGCCTTGACATTCCAGGCTCAAGTGATCCTCCCACTTCAGTCACCCAAGTAGCTAAGACTACAGGCATGCACCACCATGCCCAGCTAATTTTTAAAATTTTTTTGTAGAGATAGGATCCTGCTATGTTGCCCAGGCCAGTCTCTAACTCCTGACATCAAGTGATCCTCCTGTCTTGGCCTCCCAAAGTTCTGGAATTACAGTTGTGAGCCAACATGCCAGGCCAGATTCTATTCTTGTCTTCACATTCCATCGATGTTGCAGAACCATAAGCTGAACTAATACTTTCCTCTCTTTGTTTTTAGATCCATTTGGTAACTGGTAGTATTATTCACCTTTTAGTTAGTGGAAGACAGAGCCCCTTAGGCCTTGTTTAGCATAGGCCATATGGTCCAACTCAGTTTGCTGATGTTCTGAAGCAGAGATTCATGTACAAACCCAGCTAACAATGGAATGTTTTCTTTTGATATTGAGTTCCAGGCAATAGACTATTCATTATACAATGTTTTATTTGGTATTTTAAAAGAATTATGATTATTACATTAAAGCGTATGGTGGAAAGTGAGTAAAGTAGGTAAATTCCTCTTAAATGAGGAATTTAAGAGTGAAATAGACACAAGAGAGTAAGTATAAGGGATTGACAGACTAATTAACAGACTGAATATAGCTAAAGAAACAATGAGTGAACTTGAGGAAATGTCAATAGAAAATATCCAAACTAAAACACAAAGGTGTGAGATAAATGAAACAGTACCCAAAAGCTAATATGTGTGTAACTGGAGTCCCAGAAGGCAAAGAGAGAGAGCAGGCAAAATAAGTATTTGAAGTGATGATGGGCAAGAATTTTCCAAAATTAATGAAGGAAAATAATAATTTTAAAAGACGGCATCAAGAATTTCTGGGAACCTCAACACACACACATACACGCAGACACACATATGTATAGACCAGCTACTAAAAATATCCTTTAATCCTTTAGACATGAAGGTAAAACGAAGACTTTTGAGACATCCAGAATCTGAGAGAATTCATTTCTAGCAGACATACATAATAAAACATTAGAGAAAGTTTTTCAGGAAGAAAAAATTTGATATCACATGGAAATTTGGACCTATGCCTGTAACTGAAGAAAACCATAACTGGCAAAATGGGGATAAATACAGTTTTTATTACTATTAATATTTTACAGTATTTGATTATCAAAATAATAACTATTATGTATATTTTACAAATAATATATGTAAAAGTAACTGTATAACAAAAGTAACCCAAAGAATGGAAGTGAGGAACTAGAAATATGCAATTGTAAGTCTTTTACTTTAAGGAAGTATAATGCTATTACAAGAAAGACTATGTTAAGCTAAAGATATATATCATAAGTCATAGAGCAACCATCTCCTCAAAATAGATATAACTATACACTGATAGTAGAGACAACAAGATTTGAGAATACTCAATTCAAAAGAATAAAGAAAAAGAGGAAAAAGGAAACAAAAAAAAAACAAGATGAAGAGCAGGCAAAAGGAAGAAGGAAGATTTAATAATTACATTTATGGAAATGGTCAGACATCTCAAAAGTCAGACATTCAGGTTAGATTTTTCAAAACCAAGATCCAACTTTACACTGACTATAAGAAATCTACCTAAAATATAACAACAGAGATGACAAGAGGTGAAAATATCATGCAAATACTCATTAAAAAAAAAAAAAACTGAAGTGACTGTGCTACTATCATGTCAAATAACCTTCAGAATAAGATTATCAGGGCTAGAGACATTATGATAATTAATAAGACAATTCAAGTAGACTTAACATTCTTAAATATGTATGCACCTAATAATAAGACGTCTAAATACATAAAGCAAAAACTAATAGAAAAAAAAGAAAAATCCACAATTAAGTTGAAAAGTTCAACATTTCTCACTCAATAATTAATACAGAAAGAAGACTGGAAATTGTAACAATACAGAAGATCTGAAGAACACTATCAAAGAACCACCAAAGTATACTCCATTATGGAATAATTTTGCTGATCAAAAACAACAACCACAATAACATAGAAAGGATTGATTGATACTACATTTTCCAATAATTTATTTACCTCATTTGTTATAAAAATGGCCATGAGTATTATCTGGATATTTTTGGGGAACTGACTTTAGTCTAAAAGTTATAAAATAGAAGCACTTTCTCTGAGCTAGTTTATCCTGAATGAAAGTGGCTAGAAATCATCACATTAAGATATCCACCATATAACTGTATCATACACATTTAAAATCACACCTAAAGCACTGCATTTTAATCTAGTTTTAAATTTATGTTTACAAACTTTATTTCCCTGGTTGACAACTGAAAATTAATATGCCATAAGCCCTTGGTTATTCACCTGGAGATTATTGCTGTCAAGTTTGAGAGAAGCATTATTTAGAAGCATTATTTAAGTAACTTACAAGAGAAGGTCTCAGACATGTTCATCCTACTATTTCCCTTATCAAAACTAAATGCTTTATAAATTTTGAATATAAAAATTAATTTATATTTGCTGGTATAAAATTTTTTATTTACCCTGATTATCTATATTCCTAATTTCCATTTTGCTCTTGAAAGCACAGATGTAATTGTAAGAAACTAAGTTGTCACAGGAATCTCTTTGAAATCTCAGAAAATCAGTCAGACTACAAGTTTTTAAGGTTATTAAATATGTATTCAGAACAGTGTACTAGTGCCTCAGATAAATAAGGATCATAAAGAAATCACCTAATTCAAGATCCTCTAGCTTGATTATTATTTTCCCATGGAAAGGAAAAGACTAGTTTGCTCTTTCACTTTCAGGTCAAAACTGGATGCTACTTTTTTTGAACAATTGACATAATTAAAAAACCGTAATTCATTATATTGTAGCAAGCAGAGCAGACAAGATTCACAGGTTTGCTCACATAATTTAACTTTTTTATTTTTGACAATGTTGTCAAGATGTTGATTCTGAAATTATAATTTTACATTGACTTTATCATCTAAGATTATTAGCTGTCTTTAAATGAAGTGATTTTCAAAATCGATCTTATCTTCGATCATGCACTTCGTGGTACCAAAAAGTAAGATCAATTTTCTACTTGATGACAGTTAGCTCAGTCATTTGTATTGTTGTTTTCAATCTCGTTACTGCACTGGTATCATTAAAAATGGCTATTCATTTCTCTACTAATTTCACTTCCCCCAAATAGCATGTTTTCTACTAAGAAATGTTAGTAGAAAGAAATGTTACAGTTGCCCAAGTTTTCCCCACATGTAACGAATGAAACACAGTAAATGTGTATAGAATTCAATAAAGTTCTAAAATACAGTAGTTTACTTAACATTTTCTAATGCTATGTTTACAGTGTTGGGTTCAACCATTGGAATTAAAATTCACAAAGTTTTCTTCTATTACCAGTTGAAAATCAGTGGAAGAAATGTTTCTTCTTCCTGAGGCCAATCCCTGCTCCTGGGCTTTAGATTCCATTACCTTCCCTCCCATCAGCTTAGGACATGCCTTTATCATCATTTCTTCTCTTCAACAACCATTTTCTCTCTATATCTCCTTTCAATATTGCCTATTCTTCACACATAACTTGTTTCAATCTTACACATCTGAGGAAACGAATAAAAACATCAAATTTGAATTGCCATTTTCTTAATTTCTCTCTTCTCCTGTCCCAGCAGATCTGTTGTCTACATTCATTGTCCTTATTTTCTCATGTATAACTCTTGCTTAAATCCACTACAGTATACTTGCAACCTCACCACTCCACTAAAATTGCTTTTACCAAAGTGACCAATGAACTCCTGACTGCCAGACCTAATACATTTGTTTCTTTTACATTTTTCTCTTGGAAGATTCCTCTGTGAATTTTACATTTGGCTATTTCTGATTTCCTGAGCTTCTCTACTTCCATGACTTCTATAATAAACATTGCTTTCCTATTTCCCTACTTGTTCTGGCCAGTCCTGTTCAGGGTTGTGTGTGAGCTCATCTTTCTCTGCCTGTCCATTAAACATCAGCAGTCACCCAAGCACTGCCACCATACCCTCTCCTTGGTTCTTTTCATACTATCAACTTTCATTACCTCACCTATCAGTACTTTCACCTTGCTTTCTTATTGAAACTCCAGATCTCTATATTCATCTGCCTACTAAAAATCTAAATTTGAAGTCAATTAATTCAGAAGTGAACACATTCTCTTTTGTGCCTCACAGGTTCTGATCCAAAGTTCTGTATCTTCAGGAATAATACCCTACCAACCCAGGTTCTCATCCTCCTGGGGTCATTCCCACCCACCCTGTTTAATTTTCTTTTGTGTACCTCTACTCTGTCTCCTTCTCTGAATATCCACAGCCAACATCTTCATTTAGAGAGTTCAGATGCACCAGTATCTTTCACTGTGATTACGAAGATACTCTTTCAATGGCTTTCACTGCCTCTGATCTTACAACTTAAGAGTCCAGCTCAATGCTTCCACCAGAAATGTAGATGGACAAAATGCAAACTGATCATGTCACTTCCCCCATTTTATAATCTCTCAGTGGTTTCCTATTTCTTATGATATTTACTAAGAACTTCAAAGCCCTTAACAATCCCCGTTAGGTTCTTCAGTTTCATCATTCTTGGTGACCTTGAAGTTTCATCATTCTTGGTGACTTTGGAAGGAATCCAAGTGTTCCACTTGCAATTACCCTAATATAATATATTCCCTATATTCTCTATGGCTTTGTATATATTTTCCTTTCTATTTGAATTGCATTTGCCCTCTTCTCTAGCTTCTGTACCTATGTAAGTTAAACTCATCCTTCAAGAATCATCTCAGATGTCAATTACCCTACTGTCATATAACTGTTGTATCATTGTCTATTTTCTCACTGGCCTGAAAATCCCCAATGTTCAAAAGATGTTTTATTTATCCATGTGCGCTCAGTACACCTGCCATATAGTTGGTGCTCAAGAAATGACAGGAAAATGTGTCAAAAATTCAAAAAATTGAGAAGTCACAGTTTATTAGTATGATCAGTAAAGTCTTTATGGAGAAATGAGATTTAAAGAGTAGGTACGATAAAGAGGAAACTTTGAAAAACTGGAATTTCATGGAAGGAAAAAGACTGTCCAAATATACTAGTTACAAATAGTGGGCTGCCCAATCAGACCGAAAGGGCTTGATAAAGGAGAAAGATAAGTCTTGGAAATGGAATTGTTAACTGGAATGCCAAGGCAATGACTTTAGAATCTATAAGATATACGAAGGAACTACAGTTTTGTGACCAAGGAAGTGGTATGCCCAAAGCAAAGGTAGCCAAGCCTAACAGAATATCTGGCCCACATGGAAAAACAAATTAACCACAAATTCCTAAGATCCACTCCAAGAAATTCTGATTCAGAAGCTCCCCAGGTGACATAGGCATAGCTGGATTTGAGAACCACCACCCTAAAGTAATTGTTTTTGAAGATTAATCTCATAGTAGGTGATAAATTTATTTTAAAATGCCCTCTTTGTTAATGATTTACCTTGATAACAGACTGAGTTACAGTGTTTAATAATCATTTACACACATATTATCACTCGCATTTATTCATAAAGTTTTTTAAAGGAAAGTAATGTTTAATTCATTTTTAAGCTTCTAAATCTTGGCACACCACATGGTATATATTTTGATCTAAACAAATTTTCATCAAATAATTGATAAATATCTTAAATGACATTAAAATCACAACTAGTAGTTTCTAGCTCAAAATAGAGAAATAAACCCGGTCACCTTTTTTCTCCCATTTTTGACTCCACAAATGATAATTTAAAATATACTGTAGGTTGTAGGTATAAGTAGAGAACTATGAAGAAAATGGGGAAAAGACCACAGTGGACAAGTGCTTTCAGTAAATTTACCTTCAACATAACTTGGATGTGGTAATACTAAAAGATGCATATCAAAATAAGCCATAACTAAAAAACAGCCAAAGGCACATACAGCCAAGGAAGGACTCTACCCTTCTTTCCACCCTCCTGAATCAAAAGAAGAGAAAATTATATAACTGGTAGGAATATATTTGAACACAGTGTCTCTGAGTGGTCACTTTAGAGACTGGCCAGTCTATTAAAGAACTCCCACTGTGTTCCACGTGGAAGGAACACATATGTCCAAGACTGGAAGCTTATCAGTATTAAGACCCAGTGGCTGTGGGATCTTAAACTGGGTAAATGTATATCCTGTGTATAGATTTAAACTGGGTTCAAATATAGGCTTTTGGAGAACTAATAATAAAAAGCCAGTGCTGCCACAAGTCCAACCTACCTCATCTCACCCAACTTTTTCAGGAATAAAGCTGATATTCTATCCCCAATCTGTCTCTCTTTCAGTTGGTTGTCTTATGTGGAGAAGAAGGTTATGGTGGAAAGGCATGCAAATGTAACCTCAAGGGGAGACTCCAGGAAGAGTCTCAGGAAGACACAGAGGAGGAAATATGGAATTAGTACTGGAAGATGAAGTCAAAATCTTTATTTCTAAAATTATTAATAAACCAACTGACCTATCTCTTCCATCCAAATCAACAAGTTTCATGAAAATATATGGAGCACACATGCAACTATTTTTAAAATTTTATGTATTTAAAGTATACAAAATAATATGTTGATGTACATACACATAGTGAAATGATTATCACAGTCAAGCAAATTAAACATATCCATCACTTCAAATAGTTACCTTTTAAGTTTTTTTAATTGACATAGTAATCGTATATATTTATAGGGTGCAATGTGATGCTTTGGTGTATGTATACATCATAGAATGGTTACATCAAGCTAGTTAATATATATACCAACTTACATACCTACCATTTTTGGGTTGAGAACATTTAAAATTACACACTTAGCAATTTTGAAATATGTGATACATTATTATTTACTATAGTCACCATGCTGTGCAATAGATCTCTAAAGCTTACTCCTCCTGTCTAACTGAAACTTTTTTCCCTTTGACCAATATCTTCCCATTTCCCATTCTACCCTCGCTTCCACCTTCCAAAGGTTAGTTATTATGAACAGCACTGCACTATTTTTACTTTTTTGAAGAGCCTTTATACTGTTTTCCAAAATGGCTGTATCAATTAAGAATTTTACCAACAGTGTAGGAGAATTCCCTTTTCTCCACTCTTGCTAACACTTGTTTCTCTTATCTTTTTGATACTAGCCATCCTAATATGTGTTAGGACATATGAAAATATTTATTGTCTCATTCTTAAACAAATATGAGCAATGAAAGAATACCAACTTGTTTAAAAATGACTAAATAATGATATACCTAGAAAAACGAACAGAAAAAGATTCCAAAGGAAACAAAACAATGTTCAAAGAATAGAAATTGATTTATATGTTAAATATTTCATTGGAATCCTCAGAGATGTTTGAAAAGATATTTTATACATAAAACCAGGACTAAGTGCTACGGAAAACAAACAAACAAAAAAGCATGCCCAGAGAATAAGAAAAACATCTTAGAAATTTATAATAACAAGGTTAATTTTTAAATTTTAGTATTTAGGCAAGAGAATAAAGACGCATTTTTACATAAAAAGCTTTGTGCATAATCATCTAAAATTGGAAAATACCTAAATGTCCTTCAACATGTGAATTCATTCTAAATTACATCTAAACTGTGGTATGTCCATAAAATGGCATGCTACTGAACAATAAAAGGTAACAAATTATTGATAATAAACAAAATGGGTAAGATTTAAATGCATTAGGCTAAGTAAAAGTAACCAGATTTAAATGTCTTTATACTCTTTGATTCTATTTCTCGACATTCTCAAAAGGGCAAAACAATAGGAACTGAAAACAGATCTGTAGACCTAAGGGTAGGAGGAGGATTAGACTACAAAGGAAAAAGGGAATTTTTTTTTCTAATCTATATCTTCATTATAATGATGTTTACATTACTGTGTATGCTTGTCAAAGCTCATTGAACTGTATACTAAAAAGAGTAAATTTTACTACATGGAAAAGCATGACTTAATCAATCTGACTTTAAAAAATTTCAGCAGAATAACCAAAAGATGAAGTTAAAAGCCTTCCCTAGAAATCAAATAAAAATGACAAAAAGATGAAAATTAGACATTCCAAAGGATAGATATGATTTAGATTGTCAATTACAATTCAAAATAAAATATCAGAGCTCTAAGTCTTGAATCTTCAGATTGAAAGAAAAAGAAAAGATACATTTAAACATGCCATTATGAGCTTGAACATGCAGAGAACTGGAAAGAACATTGCTCCCATGGTTATAACATAAAAATAGCTGTACAAACTCCTCAAAATCAATAACTTTTATTGAACCCATTAAATAACTGAGTTTAGAGAAAGCAACAAACTTGTAATCTGAGGAGAGACAGAAATCTGCAGGGAAAAATAGAACCCAAGTATTTGCTAACCTCAGGGAGACACTGCTGGATATCATATACAGTAGGTCCCTTTTATCCATGCTTTCACTTTCCATGGTTTCAGTTACCCACGGTCAATCAAAAATATTATATGAAACATTCTAAAGACAAACAATTCATAAGTTTTAAATTGTGTGCTGTTGTAAGAAGTGGGATGAAATCTCATGCCATCCTGCCCCATCCCACTTGGAATGTAAATCATCTGTTTGCCCAGTGTATCCACACTGTCACTTAGTAGCTATCTAGGTTATCAGACCAACTGTCATGATATCACAGTGCTTGTGTTTAAGTTACCCTCATTTTACTTAATAATGACCCCAAAGCACAAAAGTTGTGAGGCCAGCATAGTTATAATTGTTTTATTTAATTATTAGTTATTATTAATCTCTTATTTTGACTAACATTTATGTTAAACTTTATCAGAGGTATATACACTTATCATAGGTATATATACAGACATATATATCAACATATAGGTTTATAAGTATATAAAGTTTATACTTATACCTATACCTACAGAGGTGTGTGTGTGTGTATATCGGGATATGTGTGTGTATATCGGGATGTGTGTGTGTGTACACACACAAATGTATACATATAATTGACATATATGTGTATGTATATATAGGTATGTATGTACAAATTTTACAAATTTTATCATAGGTATGTGTACATATGTTCCATATATATGGAAAAAACAGTGTGTGTACACATATATATTATATATACATATATACGTATATATAATACGTATGTGTGTATATGTATATATACTATATATGTGTATATGTATATATACGTATATATAATATATATAATATTGTATATATTTATGGAGTGTAATGTGATGCTTTGGTGTATGTCTACATCATGGAATGGTTACATCAAGCTAGTTAATATATATACCAACTTACATACCTACCATTTTTGGGTTGAGAACATTTAAAATTACACACTTAGCAATTTTGAAATATGTGATACATTATTATTTACTATAGTCACCATGCTGTGCAATAGGTCTCTAAAGCTTATTCCTCCTGTCTAACTGAAACTTTTTTCCCTTTGACCATATATATATATGACATATGTCATAGTACCTAATTATATATATAATTATGTACTATCCATGCTTTCGGCTATCCAGTATAGGTCTCGGACTCCAGCCTAGGCAACAAAGCAAGACTCTGTCTCAAAAACAAAAATGAAAATAAATAAACTAGATAAGTAAGAAATTATGGCCATGAGGGTAAATGAAGTTGAAAAGATAACAGGATCAAAACACTATATAGGTCTCAATGGGTTAGTGGAAATCAGAGTACTATAATACATGGAGCGGATTTTAGCCCTCTGTAGTCAACCTATAGACAAGAGTTACACGACAAAGTTTAGTGTCAAGAATTTCGATTATATAAAAGTAAAGTTAGAGTTGGAGAAATCTTGAATTTGTTAGAAGGATATAAGCTGGAAAGACAACTAGATATAGTTTACAATACAAAATAAGGAGTCAAAAGATGCTGCCTATGGAAGAAGAAATGGAAACTAAAAATGTAATCTAAAATTGTAGTGGTAAGTATAAAAATACTAAATAACTAAGTTGAGAGGAAAGAGGAAGCAAATGGGTGTGCTATAAGAAAGTTAAATCTTTATTTATCACAGCAGTAATAAACAAAATCAAAAATTAATAAATTAAAAATAAAGACATATAAGCAAATGTAGGGAAAAATAATCCAGGAGGATATTGGACAAAATGTCTGAGAGTGTAACTAAAACCAGCATTTGTTCTGGAAGAGGAGAACTAATGGAGAGGGTAGGTAAAAGAAGAATGATATTGTTTTTGATGAAAATATCTTCTGTACTATTTGAATTTTAGTCATGTGAAGGCTTTTTATCAAAGCCCTTACTTTGATGAAAAAAAATTTTAAATTAACAGCCAATGCTAACACTAATCACAAGAAAGCAGAAGTAGTTATATTAATTTCAGACAGAACAGACATCAGAGCACGGAAACTTATCAGGGATAAAGAGAAGCATTACATGATGATAAATGAGTCAATTCTCTAAAAAGATATGGCAATCCTTAATGTGCATGTGCCTAACAACAGAGCATTAAAATACATGAGGCAAAAACTGATAGAATTGCAAGGAGAAATTATGAATTCACTATTATAGTTGGATATTTCCACAATCCTCTATTAGAAATAGACAGATGTGGTAGGCAGAATATCAGTAACTCAACAACATCATCAATAACTGGGTATAATTAAAATCTATGAACTACCACATGCACTGACAGTAGAAAACACATTCTTCCCAAGATCACGTGAAACATTCACCATGATAGACTATGCTCTGGGCCATAAAACACACCTTAACAAATTTTAAAAATAGAAATTATACATTGTCTGCTCTCAAACCACAGTGGAATTAAACTAGAAATACATAACAGAAAGCTGGAAAATCCCAAAATATTTCGACACACAGTTCTAAACAACCCCTGAGCCAATGAAGAAATTCTCAATAAAAGTAAAAAATATTTTGAACCAAGAAAAATGAGAATGCCACTTATTAAAATTTGTGGGGTATAGTAAAAACAATGTTTAGAGGGAAATTTGTAATACTGAATGAATATAATAGGAAAGAAGAAAGATCTAAAGTCAATCATCTAAGCTTTTATCTTAGGAAATTACAAAAAGAAGAGCAAATTAAATTTAAAATCAGCAGAGGAAAATATAGCATAAAATTAGAGCAGAAATCAATGAAATTGAAAATAGGAAATCAATAGGGAAAATTAATGAAACCAAAATCTAATTTTTTTTAAAGATCAATAAAATTGATACACCTTTAGCTGGGCTAAGTAGAAAAAAAGCACAAGGAGGCAAATTATTAATATCAGAAATGAAAGATGGGACATCACTACAGATCTCATGGACACTAAAAGTATAATAAATAAATACAATGAACAATTCTACGCCCACAAATTGAAAACGCTCAATGAAATGGACCAATTCTTTAAAAAATACAATCTTCCAAAACTCTCACAAGAAGAAATAGATAATCTAAGTAGGTCTAAGTTTATTAAAGATAATAAATCAATAACCAATTACCTTCAAAACAGAAAGCACCAGGCCCAGATGGATTCACTGATAAAGTATATCAATATTTAAAAAAGAGATAATGTAAGTCATTTGCAATTACTTTTAGAAGAAGGAAGCAGAGAAAATACTTCCTAATACATTCTTTGAGGCCAGCATTACCTAATATCAAAACCAGACAAAGACATTACAAGAAAACTACAGAAAAATATCTCTCATGAACATGGATACAAAAATCCTCAACAAAATTTAGTACATCAAATTCCACAATATATAAAAAGAATTATACAATACAACTAAGTTGGATTTATTCCAGGTATCCAAGGCTGGCTCCGCATTCAAAAATTAATATACTCCATCTCATCAACAGGCTAAATAATAATAATCACATGATCCTATCAATAGATGAAGAGAAAGCATTTGATAAAATTAAACATCCATTTATAATAAAAACTCTCAGCAGACTTGGGATAGACCTTTCCTGAACTCAACAAAGAATACCTACAAAAATCCTACAGCTAACATTACACTTAATCATGAGAAACTTGAAATTTTCACACAAGATCAAGAACAAGGCAAAGATGTCCCCCTTCACCATTCCTTTTTAACATCACATTGAGAGTCCTAACTAATGAAATAAGAGAAAAGAGAAAATGGAAAAGAAGAAAAGATTATAGTGACTAGTAAGAGAAAAATATAACTATCTTTGTTCTTAGATGACATGATTCCTTATGTAGAAGATGTTTAAAAAGACAAAAAAAAAAAAAAAAAAAAAAAAAAACCTTGCTGGAACTAATACATGATTACAGCAAGGTTGCAGGTTACAAGGTTAATATACAAAAGTATAGGCCAGCAATAAAACAAATGGAGTGTAAAATTAAAAACATAATACCATGTACATTAGCACCCCCAAAAGTGAAATATTTAGGTATAAATGTAACAAAATATATATAAGATCTATATGAGGAAAAGTATAAAACTGTGGAACCAAATCAAAGAATAAATAAATAGAGATATATCATGTTTGTGAATAGAAAGACTCAATTTTATCAAGATGTTAATTCTTTCTCATTTTATCTATAGTCTTAACAGTTCCAATAAAAATACTAGTATGTTGTTTGGTGGCTGTCAGCGAAATGATTCTAAAGCTAAAGACCCAGAATAGCCAACTCATGTTGAAGGAGAACAACAAAGTCAGAAGACTGATACAACTCAAATTCTAAGACTTATTATAAAGCTACATAAATCGAGACAGTGTGGTATTGGTGAAACAATAGACAAATAGATCAATGGAACAGAGCAGAAAGCCCAGAAATAGACCCACATAAACATGGTCAAGTGACTCTTGACAAAGGCAATAAAGCAAAGATCATCTTTTCTGCAAATGGT
This sequence comes from Macaca thibetana thibetana, assembly GCF_024542745.1. Classification (NCBI taxonomy): domain Eukaryota; kingdom Metazoa; phylum Chordata; class Mammalia; order Primates; family Cercopithecidae; genus Macaca; species Macaca thibetana. The sequence goes on along the minus strand of NC_065581.1, from coordinate 18,833,995 downwards.
GCTGGAACAACTGAACATCGCCATGCAAAAAAAAAAAAAAGAAGAAGAAGAAGAAGAATCTAGACATCTAGACACAGACACACACTATTCAAAAAACATAACTGAAAATATTTCACAGACCTAAATATTAAACAAAAAAGTATAAAACTCCTAGAAGATGACACAGGAGAAAACCTAGATGACCTTGCATATGATAATGATGTTTTAGATACAACATCAAAGGCATGACTTATGAAAGGAAGGATTGATAAGCTGGATTTTATTAAAATTAAAATTTTCTGCTCTGTGAAAGACACTGTCAAGAGAATGAAAGAATAAGTTACAGACTTGGAGAAAATATTTGCAAAAGACATTTGGTAAAGGACTATTATCCAAAATATGTAAAGAACTGCTAAAACTCAACAACAACAAAACAAGCAACCTGACCAGAAATGAGCCAATGGTCTCAACAGACAACTCATCAAAGAAAATATACAGGTGGCAAATAAGCACATGAAAATATGCTCCATATTATACGTCATCAGAGAAATGCAAATTAAAACAATGAGACACCACTACATACCTATTAGAATGATCAAAATCCAGGACAATTAACAGCACCAAATTTGGAGCAGCAGGAACTCTCATTCATTGCTGGTGGAAATGCAAAATGGTATAGCCACTTTGGAAGACAGTTTGTCAGTTTCTTACAAATTAAACACACTTTTACCATATAGTGCAGCAAGCTAGCTCCTTGTAATTTATTCAAATGAATTGATAACTTATGTCTACAAAAAAAACCCACATGCAGAAAGTCATAGAGATTTTATTTGTTAATTGGAAACTAAGATGCCTATCATTAGGTGAATGGATAAACTACAGTACACCCAAATGATGGAATATTAGTTACTGTTAAGAAGAAATGAGCTATTAAGCCATAAAAAGACACAGAAGGATCTTAAATCAATATTACTGAGTGAAAGAAGCCAGTCTGTAAAGACTATATATTCTGCTTCTAACTGTATGATATTTTACACTATAGAGATAGTAAAAAGCTTAGTGATTGACAGGAGAGGGGGGGGAAAGACAGAGCACAGAGGATATTTAGAGTAGTGAAACTGCTCTATATGACACTATAATGGCAGAGGCATGTCATTACACATTTGTCAAAACTCCCAGAATGGGCAGCACCAAGAGTGAACCTGATATAAACTAAGGACTTTTGGATGTACATCTCTGATGGTGAATGTTAACAGAGAAAGCTGTGCATGTGTGGAGACAGAGAGCATATGAAAAATCTCTGGCCATTTGCTCATTTTTGCTGTGTACCTAATCTTAAAAAAAAAAAAAAGTCTATAAAAAAAATTTATGGCCTCATAAATTAGCAGTCAGATCTGGTGATTCAGCTGAACTTCTACCTTAAGTATATAGAAAAGAGCACTTGTTTTAATGTTTGAAAAAAAAAATTGTTCTTTCACCTGGGAACCAAAAGGAAAAAAAGGCTAGATTTACAACCTTCTTATTCCTTTAGTATCCTTTAAAAAATCTGAAGCCAGAGTCTTCATATCTAAAGTTTCCAATTTTACTTCTAATTCACAAGGAGTGAGGAAAGGTTTTTAATTCTTTTTAAGAAAAAAAAACTAAGAAAATTTTTTTAGCAAATAGATTTTGCCCATAAACATTTTGATGAGTCCCATAAACATTTTGATGAGTCCAGTGGAAACAAACCAAAAATAGCCTCCCCCAAAAAAATGTGGATTGCGGGGAAAGTGCTAGAAAAACACATCTTGTTTTTCCTTATTGCAAAATATTTGAAAAAGGATTTGTGACTTCATTGAATGTGCAGAACAGATAAACATGCTTGATTTAGTAGACAAGAGACTTCTTATATTCCTATCCACATCATGTCACAAAGAGTCTTTCTGGAGACAACTTATCTCTTCTGAATCTCTCAAGAATGCTGTATTGTCTCCCAAATCTACTGAAACATTTGACCTAGTATTTTCTCATCACCACTTTCAGATCTTTTCTGTTTCCTAAACCCCTATTCCAGCCACTCTCCCACCTTGCTGCCTTCAGCCCCTAACTTCCAGGTCACTCCCCATTGCTCCTATAGCTCCCAGCTCATTCTCAGTCTTTAGCTCCACTCCTAGTTGTCATCTTTTCAGTAGTCAGACCTCTCCATTCCTTGTATTCCTCTTGATCTTGTCCTCCACCCTACCTCCATCACACATTGCCACTGTACCCTCATCTTGTCCTTAGCAATAGTTGCAATGACTTTAATCTTTATTACAGCATTCCACTCTCTTACTATAAGCTCATAGCTTTTCCATTTATTCTCCATAACAGACCCAATTACAGTAATTTTAAACCACATTTGGATATTGATGTATTAATTCTATCAGTGCCCATTCTTCCTTCTACTAAAATTTCATGGTCAGTCATTACAAAGTAACCCCCTTGTATACATCCTCAGTTCCTCAACACCTCTCACATTTTAATGTGCTAGCTTGACAAATCACAATCTTGATTAAATCCAACTCTCCTCTCATTATAGGCCTAACTTGGTTGAAGTGAACCACAGAACCATGATGTCAGGACTCATGAACCTCAAGTGAGCCCTGAATTCAGCCAGAAGTTGTACATTTCCCCAGACCATAGTCTTCAGTTTACTCTTATGTTTATTCTCTTGTTCACACCTCCAATACCTCATCTCCTGTTCTTACTCTCAGCAGATGATTCGACTTTCTCAGAAAATTGACGCAATCAAGGGAAATGTCACCATCTCCCACCATATCTATCAACCTTCCACAGTCTGCACCACACCTCCTGCCTTCCTGCTTATTACTGTGCTCCCCTCTAGAAACTGCCCCCCCGACCTGGTGCCCTCTCACTCACTCAAGAATGCCAACACTCCAGCAATTTCCCCATCTTAATTTCACATCACATTTTGTCTTTAATGGATAGCTCCCATCAGCATGTAAAATCACTGCTATTTCTCTCATCTTAAAATCAAAACCACAGACATCTGCTCCTACCTCTACTTGTCCCACCAGCTCTTCTCCTCAGTAATCTCCACTTTTCTGTTCCCATTAGCATTTATACTCAAATACGTGTCCTGACTGACCAACAAAAAGAGAGAAAGGGGGAAAAAGTACAAATGAATATATTAGGAAATTTCACTACTCACATTGTAGATATTTTAGAAAATATTATAAGCAGCAATTTCATATATAAGTGTGAATTAGATGAAGTAGATGCATCTAATTCTAGATGAATTAGGGAGGATAATTTAGATGAAGGAGATAAGTTTCTAGTAAAAATATTAATTGCAAAACTTGATTCAAAAAGAAATAGTAAATGTAAATAAAACAGTAGCCTTTAAATAAACTGAATTGGTAGTAAAAACCTTCACCATATGCCCTCACCAAAAAAAACCCAGCAGATGCAAATGACTTAATAGACCAGTTTCATAACACCTGTAGGAACAGATAATTCCTATACCAGCTATCCAAGTGACTATGAACCCAGTATTATCTTGATAACAAGATATGATGTAGTCAGTATGAGAAAGGAAAATTGTGAACCAATCTTACTTAGTTTTTTTTTAAATCCTAAAAAAGAAATAGAGTCCGAAGCACACACACTATGTCCAAGCAAGGAGACATCTAATGGCTTTTCCCACTTTTCCTTTTTGAAGAGATATTTTAACTCTGATGTGTGCTTTGCTTCCAGAGTCCTTACTCTGTGGAATTAGGTTTTAGAACTGGCGCTATAAGAAAACTTGCATTATCTCCATTCATGTTAAGAAAATATATTCACAATGTTTTTCAGCTTACAAAAGGATATTAAGATTAGCTAGCCAATATTGTGACATTGAGTCACAATGTTCAGGATATTAAGATTAGCTAGCCAATATTGTGACATTGAGTCACAATGTTCAGGAGCTAGCCAGTATTAGTTCATACAGAGTGTATTTTTCTGAATTTCCCATGTTCCTGATATTCCTGAATGAATAAGCATAGTCAGTCTGATTAGTAAATTGGCTTCAGTTCATTATACACTCTGGAGAAGGTTATACCTCAAAAGTAGCCACTTGATATTATTTTGTGTTAGGCTCTGAAAGTGGCTGGCAGAGAGTCTTACACACATGAGATCCAATAAATGTTAGATTTTGTTTATTTCATTTCATTTCAGTCTACAACTTAGGGGAATTCAAAATAGGGAAAGAGCCTAACCCTTGCACATGAACCAATCAAACTGAGCCTTCCTAGCAGTAGGCATTTTTATAAAGTGAAAAGAGGCAAATTATTGAAATCATGGACGAAGAAGAATGGGACACCAACCCTCTGTGACCTCTCACCTGCATGTCAAGCCTCCCACCCAAGGTCCCAAGACAGCAGAAGTTCATGGTCCAGGAGGCCCTCAAAGGAGATGAGCCTCTACCAAGTCTACTGACTGGGAAGAATTGAAGGCCATTGTCAGGGCCCCATCTGAGAAGGAAGAAGATGCCAGTATGTTAGGCAGACCTCACAGCTATGGCTCAGATTCTACGGGTTCCCTCTCCTTGCTCTTCTCCATCAAAACCAGGTTCTACCTCTCATTGATTTATCTTCCCAAGTGGCTATGTCAAAAGAGTGAGGCAGGAGAAAAGAAAACACTCTCATAATCAAATCTTGCACACCCATAGAAAGCTATCTCCATTACAGAGTACATTCTGAGGCCTAAGTGAGTTCATAGCTCTCATATTGTTTTTTCCCAAGATAATCATACCAATGACCTTTGAGAAAATTTCAAATTCACCTTTCTTCATTCTTAATTTTTTCCCATGACTTCCTTTCAGAAACCAATAATAAATTGAGGTGGTTCTTCTCAAAATGGGATACAGTCTGCATATGCGGCTGTTCTTTGAGATAAATCATTTCTTAATCATTATAACATCAAAATATGGAACTTATTCCTGTAATCAAAGATGTGGGGTGAAAACATTTAAAATTACAAGAAGCATGAATAAATTGTTAAATAGAACAAAAAATTCACATTAATTGTTAAGATAAAATGTTAGTCTCCAAAAACATATTTTATCTCTGATATCTAGATATCAGCAGCTGGTATCTGACTGCAGCCAGCTCCCATTCTTTGCTCCCTTTTCTCTGCCATTGAGAATTCTTCAAGATTACTTCAGTAGAAAAGTCTGAAAAGTACTGTTTATGGTAACATCTTACAGTGAATGAGAGTATTGCAGTTTTACCTTATAACCTAAGACATTGTGGAAGATATCTGAAAATCTAAAGATCAAATAGCTTTTAGCCTTTGACTAGTCCTGAGTTTGGGGGTCTTATGTGAGCTTGCATCTTAATTTCTGCATGTTCATCTCTGTGAGAAAGTTCTTAGTTATTCTTGAACCTCTCTACATATGCATATGCACAGTTTTAGACACGTAACTTTCTCTCTCTCTCTCTCTCTCTCTCTCTCATGCAAGGACACACACACACACAAACAGTGAGAGAGAGAATTCTTGGGACAATAGGCCCAAGGGACCAAATGTAGAATTTCAGGAGCTAGGTTCCCACAAAACACTCTGCTGAAGATAGAGATGACTTATAGCAAAAAGATGAGGCCTAATTAACTTGGTCCTACAAGCTTTCAAAAATGTTTTCCTTCTGCTTCAACTCATCTGCCCAGCTTCTAGGCATCCATGTCCCCCTGGACTTCAAAGAGTCCCTACTGCAGCAGCTACAAGGACTCTAATTGTCTTATTTTCTAGTCTTCATCTCAGTTTAAAATTCACTCATTGAGTGATCCATTCAATTACATTGCTTTCCTCATGCCTGGTGACTATGCAAGGCAATATTTTCTTTTGCTTTGTTTGTTTGCTTATTGTTAAAATAACAAACATGCTAATCTTACTGATATACATATTTATTTGTGGCCATCCTAGAGTGCTATGATTATCAAAATGAAAAGAAAGGACATACCTATTGTAAGCTGTAGAAAGATGAATCAAAATCTCCGGCAAGATGTTGAGGATTGGAGGTAGAGGCAGTGGCATTCTTTTGAGCCCAAGAAGATTCTGAATCACACTAGGGTGAAGTACTTTGCCCCACTCTCCACTTCTATTCTCTATGGAAAAACAGTGCATACTATTATTAAGGTCATTGATGAGTATATTTGCCCATTTAAATAATGTGAAGGCAGAAAAATTAAAAGTTGTGAATGAAGCCAATAAAATATTGGGCACTTCAAACACTGATTCTCTGTTGGTATGTCACAATTGCATATAAGTTACAAATGCCAGGCATTGAGTAGTTGCTGAATAAATATTAGATGGATTAATTCTAGCCAGAGTTAAATAGAATTTAAACCTAGTAATGAACCTACCAATAAACATAAAAGCAAACCAAAATTGTCAAAGCTAGTGTAGTAGGGAACCAAACCAACAACCAGAGCCATATCATCTGAAATAAATTGTTAAAGTGGCTCTGGTCACCACACAATACAATCTGCCACATAACCTCAGATAAGGAAGTGGTACAGTCATGGAGTCAAACAGAAATGGGTTTCAGGCCAGGTGAGATGGTGAACACCTGTAATCACAACACTTTGGAAGGCCAAGGAAGGAGAATTGCTTCAGGCCAGGAGTTCAAAACCAGTCTGAGAAACATGGTGAGACTTTATATCTACAAAATAAAAATAAATTAGCCAGGCATGGTAGTGCAATTTGGGAAGCTGAGGCAGGAAGATCCCTTGAGTTCAGGAGTTCAAGGTTGCAGTGAGCCATGACAGAACCATTGCACTCCAGTTGCAGTGTAACAGGGCAAGGCCCTGTGGAAAGAAAGAAAAGGAAGAAAGAGAACGAAGGAAGGAAGGAAGGAAGGAAGGAAGGAAGGAAGGAAGGAAGGAAGGAAGGAAGGAAGGAAGGAAGGAAGGAAGGAAGGAAGGAAGGAAGGAAGGAGAAGGAGAAGGAGAAGGAGAAAGGGGAAGGGGAAGGGGAAGGATGAGAAAGGAAGGGAAGGGAGGGAAGGGAGGGAAGGGAGGGAGGGAGGGAAGGAAGGAAGGCAGGGGAAGGAAAGAAAAGAAAGAAAGAAAGAAAGAAAGAAAGAAAGAAAGAAAGAAAGAAAGAAAGAAAGAAAGAAAGAAAGAAAGAAAGAAAGAAAGAAAGGAAGGAAGGAAGGAAGGAAGGAAGGAAGGAAGGAAGGAAGGAAGGAAGGAAGGAAGGAAGGAAGGAAGGAAGGAAGGAAGGAAGGAAGGAGAAAAAAAAGAAAGAAAGCAAGAAGGAAGGAAGGAAAAAAGAAAGAAAGAAAGAAGAGAGAGAAAGAAAGAAAAAAGAAAAAAGAAAGAAGAGAAAAAGAAAGAAAAAAGAGTGAGAAAAAGAAAAGAAAAAGAAAGAGAAAGAAAAGAGAGAAAGAAACAAAAGAAAGAAAGAAAGAAAGAAAGAAAGAAAGAAAGAAAGAAAGAAAGAAAGAAAGAAAGAAAGAAAGAAAGAAAGAAAGAAAGAGGAAGGAAGGAAGGAAGGAAGGAAGGAAGGAAGGAAGGAAGGGAGGGAGGGAGGGAGGGAGGGAGGGAGGGAGGGAGGGAGGGAGGAAGGAAGGAAGGGAGGGAGGGAGGGAAGGAAGAGAGGGAAGGAAGGAGTTTAAGTGAAACTCTGATGGATGACTTCTTTTTTCCCACTGTCTCTGTGTCTGATTCATTGAGAATGTAGGCTCTGTTGTGGGGCTTAGACTCCAAATTTTTCAGAAGATCTGCCAAATCTCAAAGTCTACTATCGGCTTGCTAGAATTTGGATATGGTTTGTTTGTCTCCAGCAAATCTCATATTGAAATTTGATCCCAATGTGGGAAGTGGGCCTAGTGTGAGAACTTTGTGTCCTGGGGGTGGATCCCTCTTGAATAGATTAATGCCCTCCCTTGCGGGTAAGTGCATTCTCACCCTATCAGTTCCCAGGAGAGCTCATTGCTAAAAACATCCTGGCACCTCCCTCCTCTGTCCTACTCACTCTCTCACCATGTGATCCCTGAATAAGCCAGCTCCCCTTTACTGTCCACCTTGAGTGGAAGCAGCCCGGGGCCCTAACCATATGCAGATGCCTAATCATGAACTGTCCAGCCATCAGAAATATGAGCCAAATAAATCTTTTTCTATAAATTATGCAGCCTCAGATCCTCCTTTATAACCACACAAAATGGACTCAGATGCTGCCTTCGTCAACCACTTTCTCTTGCCATGTTATCTGGGTAAGCAGCTTGTCCTGGAGCCAAATAGATCAGGACAAAGAAAACCAAATGAGAATATCCTCCTGTTTCTATGAACCAGAGTAGGTGAACTGTGCGGGGGCTGGGCGGGGAAGGAAAATTTTATTTTGTTTTAGATTCTTGATACAGGTGATAGAGTCAGTGCTCAACATGAACTGTCCCTGATGGAAGCTAAGCTAAGGTAGTAGATTTCTGTGAGATAAGGGCCTAGACTCTGTAGAGGATTATCAGGAGAATGGCCATCTCCTATCATTTTAATTCTACTTGAACTTTGTACTCAAGAAGCTACTCATGCAAAGAACATCTCACAGTGGTGCTTCAACCCAAGGTGAGCTGAGAGGGACAATACCAAGGCATGCAGAGGACCTTATGCACTGTTGGTGCGTTTTGGGTTTTGGGGTTTTTTTGTTGTTTGTTTGTTTTCATTTTCTATTGATGCTGTTGGATGTTTGCTATCTCTTTGACTCTCAACCCCTTAGGAATTAAATCAACATTGTCTCACAATGTTGACAATGTTACGATTTAACAGCCCACGGCCTGTGCGGCTGAGGATATGTTTACTCTTGCAAGTTCTAGTAAGACTTATCCTTTTAAAGGAAAAAATTAAGTTTGTGCATTGGTTTCATGATTTCTCCCCAAATTTTTGCTTCCCCACCAATTGATTCTCCTCTAATTCCATTACTAAAACATCAATTTTTTTTTTTAAGTTTAAGGGAATTTCCTATAAAAATGTAAGATTCCAGGGAGGAGTATGCTGTAATATATTTTAGCCATTTTGACTTGCTTTGCTTTCTACGAGCTGAAGAACAGGATTTCATTAGTTGAAAAAAAGAGAAATGAGATATTCGGCTCTACTGAGGAAGAAGCAGAAGAGGGCAGTCAGAGTGATGGATAGTCAGTTACAAAAATCTATCTCTTATGACCCAACCAGAATGAAAATATAGATATCTAAGAGGGTTGGTGCAACCAAACCTCTAATATACTATGTAGGGTATTACTCCCAAGAAAACAGAACATGCTTAAGATATATCCTCAAGTTCAAGTCATGAATACCATTATAAATTTTGTTTTATTTTGTTTCAAATCACTGTACACAATGTTTTAGACCCATTAAAACAGAACAGTATCCATAACAACCAATACTTACTGAGCTAGGTTCTTCTAGTAAGTTACCTTCTAGGAATAGATCCATGTACTCTGAGAATTCTCATTAATTCTTTTAGACCATGAGGGTCTCATCAGATGAATTTCCAACTCAATATATTAAACAGTACCCAGGTGGCTTTACACAATACTCAACCACTCATACAAGACAGTATGTTGTCCTAGGAGAATCTGTCTTGTTGATCATTTACCTTGTGTCACACATTATACCAAAACTGGCATTGCATAATTTTAGATGCTTGCATTATGTTAAAGTCTCATAACCAAACTAAAATACAAAATATTCACACCCACTCACACATGCACATACAACACACAGGCATGTATTGAAAATACTTTTTCATATTCCTTCAAATATCATCTCCAGATATAAACAAAGCAGGAAACTGCATCATTCTAAACAAAACAAAAATTTAAAAACTTATCATTTCCTTATCCTCACATTCTCCCATTCCGGCACATATTTAAACCAAAGCATTTAAGCTTTGTACGTCAATAGACTGTGTACCGCATTTTCATGGAAGTACCCATACAGCCTGTACTACTTTCCTTTTCTTTGCAGTTCACTTAAGAGCCTACCATCAATTTTTTGTGGTAGCACATTCACAGTAACAGAATGTAGTAGAGAAAGTCTCTGCCTAGAGATGCTTTCTTCTTTGCCAGTGTCAGACCTACTATACAAGCTCTTTGAATTGTGCAACCCTGCATAAGCATTTGCTGCTATTAATTAACTCTGGAATCTGCCCTAACTCCTTCCTGTAATGCATTTTTCTCTCTATTTCCTTGCTCTCTTTTCCACTCTCAGGTGAGTTTGTTTTGATGTAATCCCCTTTTCCCCATTTTCCCATTCTTTCCCTCCTGAAAATGTGGTCCATTCTTTTGCTGAAAAATAAAATTACCAACTAGCATACAAATATATGGCCATGTATGTTCTAAAGGAACAGCTGCAAAATTGCTAATATTAGGTCTAATTTAGCGACAATAAATTAGCAAATATGTGGAAGCACAATGATGACAGCATAATTATAACAAAAGTCGATGTGTTGAAGTATATGGATGACAATACGTACTAATTTTAGAAGAAAAGAACCCTAAACCAAATGAAATGCATGTGACGAACAGACGGGACTAATAGCTCAGACACATACACTTAATGTGGCCAGTCACTGTAAAAACAAAAAGATAGATGAAGCTGTTCAAAAATCTAGCTAACAAGCAATGTAGTCTGAAACCATTAACTGTCAGGGGTAATAACACTCAAAGTGCTGAAGTGCAGTAAAGCAACCGCACTTCCCTGGGATGGAGGCTGTTGTACCAGTGCACACCTGTGAAGAGGGCGCTAAATCTATCCCTGCATTCATTATAACAGAGAGAGGAAAAACAACACTAATAATGTAAAGTATAAACGGAAATAGCAGACAGCAGAGAGTGACATTTGCATGGTCCCAGTCAGCTTGTTAGCTGAAGTGGGTTTTAATTAGCTATTTTCCAGCAAGCAAACGAGCAAATTAGTGGCAGCTATAAACAAGAAGAGACAATCAGTCCCAAAGAAAAGGAGAAAAGATCAGGGTGTTTTTGCAGGGAGTGGAAAGGAGAGGGTGAGGAAATACAAAGGTTTTACTTGAGACTTTTCTCCATCACAGAATTAATGTTTTCTTTTGAAAATTCCTTAGAGATGATCCAGTCCTTTCTTCTTCTGCAGGTAAGGAGACTGAGGTCCACAGAGGTTAGCTAATTTGTCCCAGGTTACACATCACATCTAAACATAGCTATTAAAAGGGACATGGTACATTTCCAAGTCTAGTTTTCTTTAAGAAAATTGTTTTTGAAATATTTTGAGTGGATCAATTCCTTAAAAATACAAATTGAAATATTTTGAGCGAATCAACTCCTTAAAAATACAAAGAATTGTGAAACCATGTGCAAAACATACATGATAATTTAGGGATACAACTGGTTATAATTTGGAGTCCAACTATGATGAGACTTAAAACAAAATGAGAAATAATATTACAAATAGGATAATAACACCTTCATACAGCCAAACGTACCTTTTGATAAACTCTAAACGAACACTCATCATGTAGTCAATGAGTGCCTATTATGTAGGAGGCACAGGATTAAACCTAAGAATATAACCTTCGGTGTTTGGTAGATGTGCAGACAAGTAAAAAGACATTACACAACAATGGGATGCAAACCTTGATGCAACAGGAGACAGTGCTGAGGAGCCCTCCAGAGATGCTGCTAAGCTCATGGAGAAAGTCACAACGAGGCAAGCTTTTGAGAGGAAGGGCCATCAAAGCAGGATATGAACCATGCCCAAGAGAAGCCAGCTCTCTCCCAACTCCACAGCAAGCAAGCATCTGTGTGCTCAAGGCTGTCATGTCTGTAAAAAGAAAATTCCAAAAACTAGTTATCCCACTGAACTAGATAAGAGGACCTCCAAACGCTCAAACACAAAGAAGCTCTTTATATAGTTTTCATTATCTAATTTCATCTAATTTACAACCTGACATATGTTCTTTAAAAAGAATAAAGTAATTGGGATAAAGGGAAAATCTCAGAGCAGGGGATAACAGAAGTCAATAGACTTATCCCTTTCTATCCTAAATTTGATTGATATATTAAGAAGATTTAAGCAGATTAAAGTATGAGACAACACAAATAGAATACAGAGGGGGGAAAAAAAACAGCCAGGACAAGAGACTGAAGCAAATATTACCACAAATGTTTGTCACTGCTATAGATAATGAACACAAGGACAGTTCATATGAAAGGGACCAAGAAACTAGGGGCTATATTTACCGAGAGGCATCAATATCATTATTTTCATAGTTTGCATGTATAGAATTATGATTACGTGAAGATTCTGCGTAGGACAGAAAATTGGTCCTGCATATGACTTCACCATCCACAGAATGGCTTCAAATATGAGACAGATAAAAAAGATGGATAGATACAGGAAAATGAAAAAAGTAGCTGTCCTCTCTCAGCTAAATGAGATGAATATATAGTGCCATTAATTGTTAATTCATCCAACAAACATTTATGGAGCTCCTACTATATATAAAGCATTGGATTAGACCCTGGGCATATAGACATTAAAGATGATTCATGGATGTCTGATTTCTCTCCCCCAGGTCAGATCTTTAAACAGTAGAAGAGATGCTTCTCTAATTCTTCTTTTCCTGATGCTAAATGACCATATTTAGTTCATTTTTTTCATATAATATTTCCAAATGTATCCAACCTCCTTTTTCTAGTCTTCAGAAGATTGTTTCTATCCTATCAAAAGCATGATGTTCAAAAATTCACAAGTGGGACCTAACTAAGCTAGAGAGCTTCTGCACAGCAAAAGAAGCTATCCATCAACAGACAACCTACAGAATAAGAGGAAATATTTATAACATCATTAAAAAATGGGCAAAGGACATGAACAGACATATTTTTCAAAAGAAGACATACAAGTAGCCAACAAACATGAAAAAATGCTCAACTTCACTAATCATGAGAGAAATGAAAATTAAAACCACAATGAGATATCATCTTGCACCAGTCAGAATGGCTATTATTAAAATGTCAAAAAAAAAAAAACAAAAGATGCTGGTGAGGTTGCAAAGAAAAGCAAATGCTTATACACTGTTGGTAAGAATATAAATTAGTTCAGCTACTGTGGAAAGCAGCTTGGAGATTTCTCAAAGAACTTAAAACAGAGCTATCATTTGACCCAGCAAACCCATTACTGGATACATATTCAAAGGAAAATAGACCATTATACAAAAAAGACGTATGCATTTGTGTGTTTATTGCCATGCTATTCACTATAGCAAAGACATGGAATCAACTTAGGTTCCCATAAATAATGGATCAGACATAGAAAATGTGGTACATATACATCGTGGAATACTATGCAGCCATAAAAAAGAATAAAGTTGTATCCTCTTCAGCTACATGAATGCCCATGGAGGGAATAATCCTAAGTGAATCAATGCGAGAACAGAAAATCAAATACCACATGTTATCACTTATAAGTGGGAACAAACCATTGAGCACACATGGACATAAACATGGGAAAAACAGACACTTCAGACTACCAGAGGCGGAAGGTAGGAATGGGGGCAAGGGTTGAAAAACTACTATTGGGTTCCATGCGCACTTCCTGGATGCAATATACCCATGGAACAAACCTACACACATACTCCCTGTGTCTAAAATAAAAGTTGAATTTTTTTTATAAAAAGCATAATGTTTAGACACTGTTGTCTGTTTATTATCATTTAAACATAATTATCACTTTCCTTGGTCTAGTTACTACTTTATTAATCTAACCCCAAATCACATCTGCTTTTTTATCAGCCACACATCATGTTAACTAACCTGGTTTATTGTTAACTAATGTCTCTAAAATGTTATCACAAAATAACGTTTCACATTTGAGAACACTCAATTGCAATATCTTAATCCTTTAATACAATTTTGTTACACTTATCCATTTTCTAGCTTATGAAAATTGTGTGGGTCCTGATTCTGTCATCTAATATATTCACGACATCACCCACCACACCAATACTATGTCATCTCCAAATTCATTACAAAACTTTCTACATCTTTATTCAAGTATTGATAAGACTGAGAAAGATAAGGAAAAAATACCCTCCCAGTGTAACATTAGAAACATTCCTTCTGACTTACATAAACCAAGTAGCAATCACTGGGTTATGAAACTATTTTACTTGGATTATGAAATAATTTTATTTGTTTTAGAATCTAGTCCGTACTTCTCCATGTGTTACACTGGGCTCCCCAAGAAGCATGCTGTAAGACTAGGATTTGAAGAAAGGCCATTTGCTTATGAGGTTTTTTCTCAGAAAGTGCTGGTGGAGGAGAATGGGAAGTTAGGCAGGGAAAGGAAAGAAGGAAACCAACATGGGATGCTCTGTGGAGGGAGGAGGAGGAAGCTGAGGTATGGATCCACCAATTCTCCTCTCAATGATTGAGTGCTGTTCACAGGGGTGTGAACTCCCAGGTCTGTACAGGGGCCAAGCACATTTTTGGGGACAGAGAAGTCCTCAGGCAGAAAGCGGCAGGTGCTTGGAGTAATGAGCTATCAGAATGCTGAGTGCTGAGGGGATATGGACAAGGGACCAACATCTGCTACACTGCAGCTCATCCAGTAAGACTGCATGAGACTTCTTTTCAAAAGCCTTGCTCAAATTGAGATACATAATATCAATCCCATTACCCATATTTATTCATCCAATGACATTTTTCAATTCTCCTTGTTGCTAAATATTGTAGAAACAATACTATTATCTGGTGCCCTATTAAATGAGTGACCTTGTCCAAAAATGATATGTATGTTGTAACTTAATTTTAATAAGTTCATTCTGAACCCTAATAATTTCTGCTTATTTCCTACCAATCTTTTGACAAGTTTGTTGATAATACTCTTTAGAACTGACACATGATAATCTATTAGAAAACTAAAGAATGCTTTTTCTTTATTAATTTTCATAAATCAATTATTCCCATTATTAAATCTTATTTGAACTCTAAAGTTTTCAAGACCTTCAGCAGCATTTTTATTTTCAGATTTTTGACAGACTAGATATTTTTCTACGCCAAACAAAGAAACTAAACTTGCTAGGGGATAAACATAACAAACATCCTTATAAATAAATGTGCAAATGAACATAAGGAACCAGGATGCTAAAACCAGAGTATTTAGCAGGCTGTAAAACGCTGACTTCCTTGGGGCTATTTGTTAATATCAGTAGTCAAGAGAGTTGAATTGTAATGGCATGTGATAGTAATGCTTGGGCTCACACAACTTAGTGACTTGAAACTACCTACTACCAGAATAAATCCAAAACTTCAGGAGGTCACACTCTTAGTCAAAATTTAGCTGGAGAAATATTTTCCTACTAGAAAAAAAAATAAGGTAAAAATAACTGTTCTGTCTCATCATGGAATCAATGTGTAAGACAAAAATAATCTCCTCGATAATTTGAAACATGCATGTTTGGGGCTACAATATAGACTGTCAGCATGATCTTAAAAACCCTAAGGCAAGGAATTAATTTAATAGTCCTAGATTCGTAGCACCCCAGGGTCTGGCAGAGGCAATTGTGCATCCTCTCTGGAGAGATGTACCCTTCAACCCAAGTTCAGAGAATTCTCATGGATAACTTATGGATATAAGCTTCCTATTCAAAATTAGAAAACGTACAGACCACCATGAATAAAAAAGAATAGAAACAACAGTAGTATTGGATCTCCTAAAACTTCAAATGTGGAATTACTAATATTGGTATTTATTATTAACATTATTAAAATTAAAACATAAATTAAAAAAGAAAGAGGCAAGTACTTAAAAAGAGATTTGAAAATGTATCAAACAGAACTAGAATTAAGTTAATTACATTTTGAAATAGTTGAATAGATGAGTTAGCACAAGAGATCCAGCTGAAGAAATCATTTGCAAATTGGAAAATGCAGAGGAAGAAATTGGTCAAATAGCAATTTAGAGAGATAAAGAGATGAACAAAATGATAAATATGGTGAATAGAACAAGATGGCCCCCATGTACATTAAATGTTGTAGAAAGAGAGTACACAAAAAATGAGGAAGAGAAAATACAGAGATAATCACTAAAATTTTTGAAGAATTGACAAAAGGCAGATATTCTCATATTTAGAAACACAACAGATCTTGAACAAGATATGTAAAAATGAATTCATACCCACAAGCATCACAAATAATTTGCAAAACATAGAACAGAAGGAGTCTTGGTAGCAATGAAAGAGAATTGGAGTTTACTTTCAAACCAATGACAAAAACCTAGTGACACACTTTTCAAGAAGGAACAATAAAAGCCAGAAGACAGTTGAATAATTTTCAGCTTGCCAATCGCTCTCAACCTAAAATTACATACCAAGCTAAACTCTTACTTAAGAAAGACAACAAAATAAAGAAAAATAACAGAAAATGTACCGTTACACAAGCTCTCTTAAGAAACTTCGAAAATCTCCACATCAGAAAAAAGGAAATAGAACCTAGAAGGGAATATTGATGTCTGTGTCGCTGCGAGGCACGGCTCTGGGTGCCACCCTTCACACCCTGCAGTGTGAATGCTGCTGCCTACCACCGTGCCACCTCACAGAATTTTCATAGATGTAAGTACAAGGTGGCAAAAAAATCAGTAACACTTACCTAAATCTCAACAAACATCAACTGTACATTTAAGAAATAAGCATAACAATGACTATGCTTGGGATACAGGAGAAGGTGACCAGGGTGGGTTGTTTTTAAAACAAATATCTAAATTAAAAATGTAAGGCCAGGCGCGGTGGCTCAAGCCTGTAATCCCAGCACTTTTGGAGGCCAAGACGGGAGGATCACGAGGTCAGGAGATCGAGACCATCCTGGCTAACACGGTGAAACCCCGTCTCTACTAAAAAAAATACAAAAAACTAGCTGGGAGAGGTGGCGGGCGCCTGTAGTCCCAGCTACTCGGGAGGCTGAGGTGAGAGAATGGCATAAACCCGGGAGGCGGAGCTTGCAGTGAGCCGAGATCTGGCCACTGCACTCCAGCCTGGGCGACAGAGCGAGACTCCGTCTCAAAAAAAAAAAAAAAAAAAAAAAAGTAATATAAGCATTGACATTAGAAATAGAATGTATTACTTCTAAACCAGTAGATGAAAGTAGAGAGGGTGTGTTTCATGAGTCCAAATTAAAGGAGTAGAAAAAGCATAAGAAAAAATGCAAGGTGGTAGTCATAATCCAAATATCATTAATCACAATAAATAAAAATAGACTAAACCCACTAAATTTTAAAAATCTGGAATTGTCCGAATAGATTTAAAAACACAAAATTCAGTTCTTTGTTATTAAAGGAGACACACCTAAAGTATAACCATATCGAAGTGATAGTAATAAAATACTGAAAAGTAAGACAAATACTATTCAAAATAGAAGTTGGTGATATTAAAATATATAACTTTATTATAAATACAGTGTTAGGGACAAATAATCACTATATAACCATTAAAGGCATATTTTAGCAGAAAGATAGTAAATAATTTGAGTCTGGGTGATAATGATGTGTCAGTGTAGGTTTATCAGTTGTAACAAATGTATCATTCTGAAGCAGATGTTAGCCATGGGAGAGGCTGTGTGTATTTGGTGGCAGCAGATATATGGGAAAACTGTGTACCAGCAACTCAATTTTTCTGTGAATCTAAAACTGCTCCAAAAAAGAAGAAAGAAGGAAAGAAAGGAAAGAAGGGAAGGGGAGGGGAGGGGAGGGGAGAGGAGGGGAGGGGAGGGGAGGGGAGGGGAGGGGAGGGGAGGGGAGGAAAAGGAAGGGATCTATTTTTAAAATACTTGTAAAAAGAATCAGGACAGAACTAATTGGACATTGAAATTACATGTGTGCTAATTTAAAGTATTTGTGCATTAAAAAAGAAAGAAATGGGCTGTCAAGCCATTAAAAGTCATGGAGGAAACAATGTATATTACTAAATGAAAGAAGCCAATCTGAAAAGGATGCATCATTTCTACTGTATCATTTCTACTGTATGACATTCTGGAAATGGCAAAATTATGGAGACAATAAAAGCATCAGTGATTGTCAGGGGTTAAGGGAGAAGCGATCAATAGACCCTGCAGAGACGATTTTCAGGACGGTGAAACAACACTGTTAGATACTACAATGGTGTATACATGTAATTTTGTTTTCCCAAACTCACAGAATGTACCACACCAAGAGCGAACCGTAATGTAAACTATGGTCTTCAGGTGACAATGTAGGTCGATTGCAACAAACGAACAACTTCAGTTAAGGATTTTGATAATGGGGGAGGCTGTGTGTACGTAGGTATGGGGGATAGATGGGAACTTTCTGTATCTTCTGCTCCATTTTCTTGTGAATCTAAAACTGCCCTAATTAATAAAGTTTATTTTTAAAAAAAGGAAAAAAAGCCATAATCATTAAACACATTGATTAAGAAGTGAAAAACCCACCTATACTCCAAATAATGATGATTAAAAACTGAGGCATGATAATTATTATGTGGCTTTAGCTAATCAAGGTTAAACTGCTTCATTGTCTTTTGGCTTTTGTAGCCTCTAGTGATAAGTTGACTGTCTTCCTTATCTTTAGTTCTTTATGTCTTCTTCTCTGGCTGCTTTTAAGATTTTCTTTTCATTAGGTGGGCGCGGTGGCTCTCGCCTGTAATCCCAGCACTTTGGGAGGCCTAAGCGGGTGGATCACGAAGTCAGGGTATCAAGACCATCCTGGCTAACACGGTGAAACCCTGTCTCTACTAAAAAAATACAAGGAATTATCCGGGCACGGTGGCGGGCGCCTGTAGTCCCAGCTACTCGGCAGGCTGAGGCAAGAGAATGGCGTGAACCCGGGAGGCGGAGCTTGCAGTGAGCCGAGATCTGGCCACTGCACTCCAGCCTGGGTGACAAAGCGAGACTGTGTCTCAAAAAAAAA
The DNA here is from genome assembly GCF_024542745.1 of Macaca thibetana thibetana. Taxonomy (NCBI): domain Eukaryota; kingdom Metazoa; phylum Chordata; class Mammalia; order Primates; family Cercopithecidae; genus Macaca; species Macaca thibetana. Next base: position 18,815,095 of record NC_065581.1, on the reverse strand, counting down.
AAAAAAAAGATTTTCTTTTCGTCATTAGTTTTCAGCAGTTTGATTGTTTGATTATTATGTGTCCTGTCTATTTTTCTTTGCTTCCTCTACTCTGAGTGCAATGAGCTTCTTCTTCAATCTGTGATCTTCTAATTTTTATCGAATTTGAAAATAGTCTGCCTATTATTTCTTCAGTGTGTTCTCTGTCCCCCTTTTTTCTTTTTTTACTTCTAGGATATCAATTACTCCTATGTCAGACTTTCTGATATTTCCTCAAAGGTTATTAAGGCTCTGTTCATTTTTCTTTAATTGTTTTTTCCTCTCTGCTTTATTTTGGAGATTTTCTAGTGCTATGTTTTCAAAGTCATTGATATTTTTTTTCCTGCAAGGTTTAATCTGCCATGAACCCAAGCCAGTGTACTCTTTTATTCCAAGCATTTTAGTTTTAATTTTTAGAAGTTTTATTTGTCATTTTATATCTTCTATATCTCTCCTCATGAACAGCATGAGTATAAACTCATGCTGTTCTCAAACCTTCAGGAATATAGAGCATATTTACAATAGTTATTTTAACATCTTTGTCTGTTATCTCACAATTCCACTTATTTCTGGGTCTAAGTCTATCAATTAATTTTTCTCTGAGTTATGGGTCATAATTTCCCAATTCTTTGTATGTCTGGCAGTACTCTTTTGGATACTGGACACTAAATTTTATGTTGTTGGGTATGACATTTTGTTGCATTGCTTTAAATGGTATTGACTTTTTTTTTGTCTAGGAAGCAGTCAGACTATTTGGAATTGCTTTGTTTCTATGCAGCATTGCTTTTAAGCTGTGTTAGGTCATGTCCAGAGCAGCCTTTATTCTAGGGATAATTTAGCCTTCTGAATAGTCTACTCAATGCCTCATTTATTATGAAATCCCTCCGCTCTTGCTGACAGGAACAGAATATATTTCCAGCCTGTGATTAGCTTCAGGAATGGTTCAGCCTACTCACTTCCAATGTCCAGCCTACGTATATCCAGCCTTGGATAATTTATTCTCATGCATGAGCAAATCAGTACTCCACCAAAAACTCAAAGGGACACCTTTGCATATCTTCCAAGCTCTGTCTTTGTGAAGCTCCCTGTGCTCCACCAATGTCTCCCTGAACTACAATCAATGTCTCTAAAACTCAGTGAGATTCCTTGTTTTTAATTTGTTTCTTCTCTCCCTGCACAGCAGAGGGAATACCTAGGTAGAAAACTGGAGTAATTATATAGTTTACCTTGTAATCAGGGCTAATAATCCTGTGCTGTCTATCACATGTCTGAAAACAATTGCCTTATATATTTTGTCTGGTTTCCTAATTGGCTAAGGTGAGAGACTAAATCTGGTCCCTGTTATTTCTTCATGGCCATATTTAGAAATCTCTTACCTTGAATTTTGAAAAGGAATGATTTTGAACTGTATACAGGATATTTTCTTATGCTCGTAGTGGTGGTTGTGTTGCATTTGGGGAGACTCATGGAAGAGAAGACCATTAAGCATTACCTCACAATGTAGGGCTAGCATATATAAAATATTATATCTCATGTCCATCTTGAAGAATGGATTGATATTGAATTGAAAAAATATTTCCAGGTCTCATAAAACAAAAAACCATGTTGGCTAAAATATACAGGTTATAAATATGAATATTCCCAAGTGCAGAGCTCATTGCAACATTGCAAGTTTTGAATGCCACTCAAATTCTGTTGGGGAAGAAAGATATGTAAGGAGAGGAAGTTTATATGTCTCAAACAAAACTTGGCTTTTTTTTTTTTTTTAACAAGATACACTGCAAAAGCATGTGGACACTTTATTATAACTGTTCCTAGGTGAATAAAGAGTGTACTGTTTAAATGTGCATTGTTTAAATATTTGTCATGACTAAAGCTCACATAATTTTTATCAGAAAATTGGCTTTAAAATTTTCCCAAAATTGTTGGCTCTTGGTCTGTGAAACATTTGAGATGTCCATTTACAGAGGCCAACTATTTTTCTACATACCAGTGGTCTCAGAATCATGAACTTTGGTATAAAATTTTAGTGGGTAATGAATACTCAATATGTAATACTTTTACATATTTGGGGCTATTTTTGTAAAATGTATCCTTTAAAACACACAACAATAATAACAAAGCCTCTTGCTCATAAAACTAAGACAGATTTTTATGAGTTTTATAAACTCATAAAGTTTAGTTTTTCTTGTATATTTCCCAATAGATATTGCAGAATAATATTGCCAACACCAAAATATTTGAACATGGGCCTTGATTAAAATTCGCTCTTTTTTCTGATTCACTCTTCAGATTTTAACAGAGCCTTTAACACCCAGTATTCATAGTATTTCAAAACTCTAACGTGTTTTAGTTTCATTCTTGATTTTTTTCATTATTACTTAGAAAACATAGTATGCCAATTTGAAACATATGAATATAATATTTTGAATTTTCTGTCTTTTATATCTTAAATGCATTTTTGTGGTTTTGACATTAATATGCCTACTTTTACAACTAACTCAATATGTCTTCAATCTCTTTAAATTTTGCTTTCAAAAGTCACTGCCATCCTGTATCTAAAATGTCATAGTTTTTTCTGTCTCATGGTTTAAGATATTTTCAATTGCTTCTACACATTTTTTGAAAATTAAAGAAAGTCATTTATAGCAAAATGCATCTATTTATTATATCCAGCATTAATACCTTCTTTGCCATTTTGTGCTGTTACATAATGACATAGTGATGGGGTTATTTTCATAACTGATATTATATACCCTAAAGGCCACAGAGCTTCTCTTATGGCTCCAAAGATATTCTTGCTACCTGTTATTCTGGTCTATTAGGCATTGTAATTATGTAATTAGATGTTCTTTAAAGACTATCTTAGGTACCTCGTAGATTAGAATGGTTCCTCTGAAGCAGTTACCAGATCTGTTATGTAATTACATAATTAAGTCCATGTAGTAAAAATCTTAACAAAACTCTTTAAAAAAAAATAAACAGCCTGCACTGGGGCAAGAGATGACTTTGATTGCAAATTAGAAGTAGAACAAAATTGGCAATATATTCAGTGTCAAGAACAAAGGTGTCTCAACACTAATTTTGATATTGGGATTGCATCTCTCAAGGAAAGCTCCAGGGAGCTGGATCTGGCTCCTCAATCATCCAGAAGCTTGGCCTACATATGGTTTTATTAGTGCTACTGCAAGAGTTTCCTCTTCGTAAACTTCATATTCTACCTTCCTCAGAGACACTCATAAAATCAATATGGTTTGGAAGCCAACAAAGAAGATAAAAGATGACTAAGACACTAAATAAAATGAAAGCTCTTTATATTGTCATTTTATGTATTTTTAAGTCAATTAAATTTTGCCACATCCTATGTAGCCCAAACTTAACTACCAATTACATATGGTGGATTTGCAGAGTAGAATTCAAGCAAATTAAATGATAAAATTTGGAGTTAGTATGTACCCCAAAACTCACAAAGATAATACTTTTAAAAAATCTATAGGCACTAAAATACAAAGGCATCATGTTACTAAGCACCAAACTATGAAATTTGCAATGTGAAAGTTGGCCCTTCTTCTAATACTTTGTATGACAGAAAGAAAAATCTATCAATCTACCAAGAGAGAGACACTTCCAGGCAAAAAGTCTTTAGCCACTCATTTTCCCTTTGTCAGAACATCTTTTCTCTTACACCTGCAAATCCCCAAGTCACCCCAGCCCTTGACATGTATGCTACACTCAGCTGACTCTCAGTGGCCACATTATCAGGCTTCTTTCAATTCTCTTTACCACCAACCCCATGTAAAACCTATGTCTGTATATTTCTCAATTAATATTGCTTTTCCACTCCCCTCATCAATTAATTTGGAATGCTATCTTCTATCTTTCTATTTTGGTAAAAGCTATCATTATTAACTCCAATGTTTACTTCCTGCTAATTTTCAAAGAAGAAATATTTCAAACCAAAGAACTGTGCTTCCTCTGTATTAATTCATTGTGCTGGTTTTCTATCACTGCATAACAAACCATCCTAAAACTTAGTGGCTTAAGCAACAATTTATTGTTACCTCCCACAGGTCTGTGAGTTGACTGGGCTCACTGGGTACTTATTGCTTCTGATCTTTCACATGGTCATAGTTAGATAGTGTCTAGGACTGGAGTTATCCAAAGATATGACTAGACTGGAGTGTCCTGTCCAACATGGCTTCTAAGCTCACATCTCTTTCTTTCTGTTTATTTTATTTATTTTATTTTTGAGACAGAGTGTCACTGTGTCACCCAGGCTGGAGTACAGTGGCGCAATCTACGCTTACTGCAACCTCTTCCTCCTATGTTCAAGCGATTCTCCTGTCTCAGCCTCCTGAGTAGCTGGGATTACAGGTACCCACTACCATGCCCAGCTAATTTTTGTATTTTTAGTAGAGATGGGGTTTCACCATGTTCGCCAGGCTGGTCTTGAACTCCTGGTTTCAAGTGATCCACTCGCCTCAGCCTCCCAAAGTGCTGGGATTACAGGTGTGAGCCATGGCACCCAGCCTACACTCCCATTTCGGGGGCCTCAGCTGGAGGAGTTGGACAAATTGGGAGCTGACATCTCCCTCCACATGACCTCCCTACATAACTGTCTTGAGATCTCTCAGTGCATGGCAATTGCAGAGTAACAACTAACTCCTCACCAGAATGCATACACACTCCAAGAGATCATGGTGAAAGCTGCCAGTCTTCTCATGCCTAGCCTCAAAAGGCATGCAATGTGGCATCACTTCCATCACATTCCATGAGTTACACAGGGAGAGGCTACAAAAGTGTGGAAGGGTCAGGAGATGTGGCTCCTCAGAGGATTGTATTTGAATAAATGCAGGGGCCACACTCATCTAATATGTTATCTAACTCATCAAACATATGACAAAGCAGGGTGTATGAGCTAGGAAATATGATACAGCAAGGTATAAGGTAGTGATGACATCATTGAAGTTGCTATTATAAACATTTTTAATGTGACTGAGCAACTTCCAGTTTGGTTGAGCCTACAGAGTACTCCAGCCCCATTATGTTGAAGCTAATCAATTTAGACTCCAACCCCACAGTACTCAAATAAATTCCAGATGAGTTCAAGTTCCTTAAAAAATATCTACACCACCACAACTCTCCAGCAATCAAAGAATGAGATATCAATTGGTCTATCAAATAATATAGATATACACACACACACACACACACACACACACACACTGCTGGCAAGACTATGGTGAAACAATCCTATTCATACTAGGCTGATGGAAATATAAATAACCACAACCTCTTTAGGAAGAAATTGACAATATATTCATCTTGCTCGACTCAGACATTCTGTTTTTGGAATTAAGATAATTCAGAAAATAAGCTGAACTACAGAAAAATCTTTTCATACCAAGACATTTATTCCAAGATTATGTATAGAGGTAAAAAAAAAAAAACTATAAGCAACATAAATATCCAAAGATAGATAACCAAATAATACTAGGTACAAAAGATACTATTGTATGCAGTCATGTAAAATTATATTCCTGAATATTTTATAATGATAGGAGAAAGTTAAGAGTTAACATTTATTGAGCATCTGCTATACGTCAGGTATACATAATATGTGATTGCTTAACATACTTACTCATTGGATTTTTCTAACTGCTCGCTGAAGTGCATATAATTGTTATACTCATATTTGGGGAGAGAAAAGAGATTTAAAGAAACTGAATCACATTCCCAAGTTTGCAAAGATGGGGAACTCAGGATTTGAACCCACACACTGCCTTCACATTTATACATTCATGACCATTTTGCTATATCACTTCTGATGAATAGCACTAAGTAAAAACAAACAGCCAATACACGCGCATGTGCACACACACACACACACACACACCATTTTAGAAAGAATGCAAGTGCAACTATTTTATAAAATAAAATATACAGAAAACAATCAGATTAGAAGGATATAAACTAAAATACTCATAATAATTGCCTTTAGGTAACGGTACTCTGGGTCATTTTCCCCTTCTCCTTTACATGTTTTTAAGACGTTCTAAAATAAACAAGTTTTTTTCAGTCCTGTAGGGAAGAGAGAATTATTTTTCAATCCTGAGCAGCTGTTTCTTTTTGTGCAGATAAGAAGGCCAGTTAAGTGCATATCTATCACAAATAACCTGGGGATGTGACATCTTCACATGAGCTAGTAAGGTTGCGGCTAAGAAAGGAACCTTGAAGATGTCCTCAAGAGTTAGAAAGACAAATAACACTTTTCACATAAGCAGTGAGCAGGAAAATCATTCTTTCCAAAAGGAAGATGGTTTACATAAAGGCATCTGGCAGAAAAAAAAGACTCCAGGAACTTTGCCAATGGTTACAGTGCAAAGGGAGTCCCAGAACTCCGCGAGTCCGACTGAGTCGGATTTACTAATGCCCGGAGAGAACCAAGACAGCAGAAGCTTTTCGGGTCTCAGTTGCAGATTACAAACAAGGTATGTAACCAGCCCTAGGTTTCTTTGCAATTGTGATTGCTTGATTGACTGATTCACATTTACCCTATGCTATACATAATTTTCAACGATGTAATTGATTAAAATATTAATGTTCACCACTTTAATAAAAACTTATTGTCTAAGAAGAGGCATATTGAGTAGAAAGCAGGCAAGTCTTTGTTTTCTCACTGAGTAAATCTGACCTTTTTAGCCCCCCAGACCCCAGCCTTGTGGCCCTTTATCTGAATCTGAAGGTAACTAGGAAGAAATAAATAGGTCGGTGGATATTAGCCTGACAAACCCAAATCTTTGCTGGCAGCAAATGTCACAGAGCTGTAAGTGGCAATGAAGTGAGAGCTTCCCTGCACGATGCTTCCCTGTACTTGCCCAGCTTCCTTGTTTGGTGATTACAAGTGGGCAACACCCAGAGAACAGGGTAACTAGATGGTAAATCAGCAAGAGCTCATCCCAACTGTTAGATTTTCTCTTCCTTTTCAAATGATTTTTCTTTTTGTTTTTGTTTGAGACAGGGTCTTGCTCTGTTGCCCAGGCTAGAGTACAGTGGCGTGATCACAGCTCACTGCAGCCTTGACCTCCTGGGTTCAAGGGATCTTCCCACCTCAGCTTCCCGAATAGCTAGGATTACAGGTTCACACCACCATGCTCAGCTAATTTTTGTATTTTTTGTAGAGATGGGGTTTCACCATGTTACCCAGATTGATCTCGAACTCCTGGGCTCAAGCAATCTGCCCACCTCAGATTCCCAAAGGGCTAGGATTACAGGTGTGAGTCACTGCACCTGGCCCAAATAATTTTTTGAAACATCAACTAGAAGAAAACTATAGCCTTGTAGCAATTCAGTAATGTACTCAATTCTAAGGTAAACTAACATAAAATGAACTTCACATAAAGTTTATTTAATTGATTAATAATGATGAAAATGCAAGAAATTATATTCATATTCAGCAACGGAACACAAAACACTGTGGTCCTCGTGACTCGTACCTTTACTTTTAGGCTTTTTCTTCTATGAATTGCTATTTAAATTGAATTTCACTTGGTTCCTTTAACAAGGAGGGAAGGGAAATTGTTCATCCATATGAAAATATGGTATAGACTATGGTGTTCTGTAGCATGGTACACACTCACAACGTTATAGATCCAGCTTAACATGCCTTCTGCACTGGCTTCTCACACAATAAACAAAGCTTGGAAGTTTTATGAAATGGACACATCCTAAAAAGTTGGAAAGCTTAATCAATCCCTATAAAATAACATTCTGGCTGGATGTGGTGGCTCATGCCTGTAATCTCAACAATTTGGGAGGCTGAGCTGGGAGGACCACTTGAGCCCAGGAGTTTGAGACCAGCCTGGGCAACATAGAGAAACCCAGCCTCTACAAAAATTTCAAAACTTAGCCAGGCCTGTAGTCCCAGCTACTCAGGGGGCTGAGGTGGGAGGACCACTTGGGCTCAGGAGGTCAAGACTGCAGTGAGCTATGGTTGTACCACTGCAGTTCACCCTAGGTGGACAGAACAAGACTGTGTCTCAAAAAATAAAAAATAATAATAACATTTTAACTGTAATAATTGCTTGCAACTTATGCTTTATTTTACATAAATGTTTGATTCAAGGCCCTGTCTCAAAATAATGATAACATTCTAACTGTACTGATTGCTTACAATTTACACTTTATTTTATACAAATGTTTGATTTTAAATATAACCCCTGAGTTGGGTTCTAGTGTAACAGGCTCGGTGTATCAGGAATCCAGACATTGCTGGTAATAATTTCCCAGGCATGTTCCTTTAGTATCTCTGGGGCTGGTGCCAAAACCAAATTAACACCGAGCAACCTGAACTTTAGAGAGGAATCTTAGACACCAATAAAATCTGCCTTAAAATGGCACTGTTGCTTTTCTGAGCTAAGGAAGTTTGATTATTATTGCTTTTCTCAGAGTTTTCAGCATGCTTGTTATTGCTCTTAGTAAATTTCAGCAAGTATCGTCATCCCCGGAAGATGAGTTTCTCCCCTAGTCCCTTGTTCATCATCTATTTCAAGCCCTTCCCCTCCTCTCCAACAATGTCTACCCACGCTTTGAAGTCCAGCTCTGTTCATTCTTGACACTGCTTCTGGCCTTTTTAATCATTCCACCTCACAACAAATTGTCCCATCTCTGAGCTCTATGGTATTCAATACCAATACCATCTGTTATAGATTGACTTGCATCCTCCAGAAAGATATGTTAAAGTCCTAACTCCTGGGACTGTCTAATGTGACTATATTTGGAAACAGGTTTTACAGATGTAATCAAGTTAAGATGAAGTCATTAGAGTAGGCCCTACTTCAATTTGACTGCTGGCTTTGTAGAGAGAGAAGAGACATGAAGAAAGAATGCCATGTGAAGGCAGAGGCTGAAATTAGAGTGGTGCATCCACAAGGCAAGGATTGCTGGCCATTGACAGAAACTAGGAGAGAGGTATGGTACAGATTCTCTCTCAAAAACCTCAGAAAAAAATCAACCCTGCCCACACCTTGATTTTAGACTTCTAACCTCTGGACCTGTGAGAGAATAGGTTTCTGCTGTGTTGTCACTCAATTTGTGGTATTTTTTATAGCAGCCATGGGAAACTAACATGCCATCGACATATAACCCTCCCTTTCCATGCATTTTCTACCACCTATCTCTAACTTTATGCTGATTTTCTCACCTTGCATAAAAATTCCCTTGGGTTATAGACCACGTCTTATTTTTTTCTTTATCATTATTATTTTATTTTATTTTATTTTATTTTTTGAGGCAGAGACTCGCTCCGTCGCCAGGCTGGAGCGCAGTGGCACGATCTTAGCTCACTGCAACCTCTGCCTTCTGGGTTCAAGTTATTCTCCCATCTCATCCTCCCAAGTAGCTAGGGCTACAGGTGCGCGTGCCACCATGCCTAGCTAATTTTTGTGTTTTTAGTAGAAACGGGGTTTCACCATGTTGGTCAGGGTGGTCTCAATCTCCTGACCTTGTGATCTGCCTGCCTCGGCCTCCCAAAGTGCTGGGATTACAGGCGTGAGCAACTGCGCCACAGAGAGCAGCCCTATGAAAACTATGTTAGAGTTGTCAAAATACAAGGCATTCAGTTAACTGGGCATCTGTATTTTTATTTGCTAATCTGGCAGCCCTAATTTATGTACCAGATAGATCATGAATAAAAACTTAAGAAATAAATGGATGAAGCCCTAGTTCATCAATTTTATGAAATTTCCCTTCTTGATATTTACAGTAATTAATCATCCACGATGACACTGAAAACTTTAACCTACCTCCTATTAAACTTTAGTGGCCTGCTCCTGGAATACTGAGTAAGATATTATAAGGGTGCATCAATCATAGATAATATCAAAAAAAGAACAACTATAATGGTCAGAAATATAAAGGCAGATGCCATTGTCAAGACAGAAACTAAAGAGATTGGGACCCTGCCATTTGAAAAGGCTGAACTCAAAGATTTGTGATCAAAATCTAGAATAATATCAGACACATTAGTAAAATAATTCGTGTCCCAAATCTAGAATACTAGGCTGGAAATAGAACTAATATTAATTGATTATGCTTCTATGTGTCAGGCTTTTTACCTACATTAATTTATTTTACCTTACAACAATTGAGTTAGGAGGTAGGCACAAATGTCCCTGCAATTTAGAGATGAAAGAGCTGATGTTTGGAGGGCAGAGCCAGGATTCAAACTCAGGATCCAACACCTATGCTCCTTCCACACTCCTAGACTGCCTCTCTAAGCCTTTGTTTCCTGAGCAGTGCAAATTAAGAACAATTAAAGGAAGAACATATTCACCTAACAGATAATACGTATTTTAAAAGCCACTGATGTAAATAGCAGCCCAGCAGCAAATATTAAGTGATGGAAAATGTATGAGGAAAAACCATTAGTGGAAGAGGATTCACATAGAACTCACCTTTGAAAGTGCATCAGATACTACTACAGCTTCCAGAACACCTAGCTAAATTGACATAGGGTCTACTTCAGGATGCCCCACTCCATATTCCTGTGGAAATGAAGGACTTCATACAAAATCCAGTTACATTCTCATTTAGCATTCTCAGGTGCTACAGAAGCTGGATTGTGTGCTGAAAAGAGGACAAGGCTTGTAATCAGGATATCTCGGGCTGCCTATTATTCTGTTACCTATTCGTTGTGTGACAGCAGAATAAGTCACAAGCAATCTTGGCTCAGTTTCCTCCTTTGAAAATAATGGGCTGATTTCTAAATTCCTATCCAGCACACATTTAAGGGCCTATTATACGCTGCTTTTATTTTCTAATTATACCAGTGCTTTTTAACTGGTGTACTGTTTCCCCCATGGATTCAACAGAATGTCTCTTCTCTTTATGTCTTTGTACTTCATTCATTTATTCAATTAATTGATCTCCTACTCGATGTCATGCACCATGCAAAGCGCTGGGGATATAAGTGATAAACAAGAAAGACAAGGTCCTTACTTTTATTAAGATTACAGAAGAGAAAAAAAGAATAATTAGAATGGGCAGAAATATAAAGGTAGATGCCATTGTCAAAAGACCTTAAAATAATAAATATATAATTACAATTTAAATAAATGTTTTGAAGGAGGATTATAGAGTCCTGAGAAACTAGTTAATAGTTTAAATTAAGTCTCTGGGGTCAAGGAAAACTTCCCTGAGGAAATTAACATGTAAATTTAAACTTGAAAGGAGAGGAGAATTTGGCAGATGAAGAGGATGGGGAAAAGCGTCCCTGGTAGAGAGATCAACTGTGAAGGTTGATTCGGGAAAGAGATTGGCATTAAGAGGAAACAAAAGAAAGTCATCAGGGATGATGCATCTTCAGTGAGACTACAGTGGCTTGAGAGGTGGCTGGGCAGTCCCAAAGGGGCCACTTGAAATGCAATAAGTAGAGTTTAAATGTACGGCACGGACAAAACTTACATGCGTCCTAAAATACACTCTTTGCTGTTTGAATTAGATAACAGAAGAGCATATAAAGGAATGACAGGAAAACAATTAGAAGGCTTAGCCAGCAATTCAGGAGAAAGACAACCATGGCTTCAGTTAAGATGATGACCATAGAAATGGAGAGAGTGGACACAGTTCACTTCACAGTTTGGGAGCTAGAACGCCAGTAGCCACTGAAGTAATAGGCAGAGGAGAAGTGAAATCAAGAATGGCTCCAGTTTATGGTATGAGCACCCGGAATGTTAGGGGAGCCATTCCCTAAGGTGTGGGCTACCAAAGGAGAAGTAGATATGAATGGGAGAATCAAGAGAGGAGTTTTGCACAAGATCAGTGTGAGGCTCCTATGATACATCCTGTCGCGGAGCCACACAGCACCTGTGTAATTCAAACTATCAGGACCACCACAGGCCTTTCGCTAGCTCCCTGAATGTGGTCACGACCCATCAAACCAACATTTGCTTGACCTGTGATTGATGATAAATGAGCAGAAAAAACAAAGAGCACAGAGGAAGTGAGTGGAAATGGAGCAATTTCTTTTAGCGGATTTGATCAGTGTGCAAAGCAGTCCGGTGTTGCAAGAATCAGATCAGCAGAGAAAGAGTTTTGATACAGAGTAAAAGATTCCTTCAGTCCCAGCCTTCTTCCCTACTAGTCTGACTCTGTGTCTGCCTACCTCTTTATGATTTACCAATGCTGAAAGTCAAACTGGTGAAGTCTCCAGAAAGTCCTTATTTAAAGGTTACAAATTACTTGAGAGACACCTCTAGCCTCCTCTACCTTCAGCACAATAGTATAAATTAATGAGCTCAGCCAGGTAGAATGAGCAAGTAGGGACTGAAAGATATTTGAGACCAGTGAATGTCCACATCGAGGACATTCCTCAAATAGCAGTTTCTACCTGTGGATGCCAAGCCAGCACAGGTGATGAAACAATAACCTTGAAGGCCAGTAAATTAAGATAGATGGGCCTGAAAGGCAGGAGTGTGTGTGGTAAATGGTTAACAACTGACTCCCTGAAGATTTGTAGGATTTACTGATTTCCATGGTGTAAATACTTCTACCATGACCAAATTTAAACTGTCCTTAACAACTGGCTTGCAAAATTCCTGACAATTTAGCAATCAGATACCATAATCAAGAATGGGCAGGCTGCAGCACACCCCTGTGTGTGGGTGAACTTGGCACAAAGAGAATGCTGAGAAATCTGCTTAATGTCTCAAGTTTGCCCAGGGCTTTTTCTGAATAGACATTCAGACTTCAAATGAAAAGAAAGAAAAAGAAAGAAAGAAAAGAAAGAAAAGAAAGAAAGAAAAGAAAGAGAGAGAGAGAAAGAGAGAGAGAGAAAAGAGAGAGAGAGAGAAAGAGAGAGAGAAAGAGAGAAAGAGAGAGAAGAAAGGAAGGAAGGAAGGAAGGAAGGAAGGAAGGAAGGAAGGAAGGAAGGAAGGAAGGAAGGAGGGAGGGAGGGAGGGAGGGAGGGAGGGAGGGAAGGAAGGAAGGAAGAAAGGAAGGAAGGAAGGAAAAGAAAAAGAAAGAAAGAAAGAAAGAAAGAAAAAGAAAGAAAGAAAAAAAGAAAGAAAGAAAGAAAGAAAGAAAGAGAGAGAGAAGGAGAGAAAGAGAGAGAGAGAAAGAAAGAGAAAGAAAGAAAGAAAAGAAAAGAAAAGAGAAGAGAGAGAAAGAAAGAAAGAAAGAAAGAAAGAAAGAAAGAAAGAAAGAAAGAAAGAAAGAAAGAAAGAAAGAAAGAAAGAAAGAAAGAAAGAAAGAAAGAAAGAAAGAAAGAAAGAAAGAAAGAAAGAAAGAAAGAAAGAAAGATCGATCTGGGGTGGGGGGAAGTCACACTGCCACCACCTCCTGCTTTGCCTTAACCTAAAATTGGACAGGGGCTTACTTTTTATTAATTGCATCAATTATCAACATATTCATTTGGCTAAATCCCAACCCTGGCTAAATCCAACTCTTTGCCTACTCCATCCCCATAGCTGGAAGAGAACACACAACCACAGTTCTAATGTTGCTATAAATTCATGATGAACTTCAAGGTGGTCCTCAACGTCCCCGGCAAGCCCACTGTGCTTTCCTAGTTATTCATTCCTCTCTCTCCTAAACCAGTGGTCCCCAGCCTTTTTGGCACCAAGGACTAGTTTTGTGGGAGGCAATTTTTCCACAAACCAGGGAGGGGCATGGTTTCAGGATGATTCAAGCACATTACATTTATTGTGAACTTCATTTCTATTATTATTACATTGTAATGTATAGTGAAAGAATTATACAACTCACCATCACGTAGAATCATCAGTGGGAGCCCTGAGCTTGTTTTCCCGCAACCGGAAGTTCCTTCTGGGGGTGATGGGAGACAGTGACGCCCAAAGGGTGTTGCTTATGTTCAATTTACTCTATAACCCTGTTTTGGTTGCTGTCACTGCAGAATGCCCTGCCACACAAAGATAGGATGCTGGAAATGGAAGCAGGCTTTTCAGTGCTTTTGTGGCAATGTCAGGATATTCCACCTGGACTTTAATTCAGAACATACGGAGATTTGAAGTTGCCTCAAACATACTTTTAAGGCCACCAGATGCAGCTGTACGACTGAAGTACACAGACTCACTTGCCACTCTACAGCCTGCCACCAGATGCAGCTTCATTGTCACTTGCCACTCACTGATAGGGTTTTGATATGAGTCTGCAGGCAACTGATTTAATATTATGGTCTCTGTGCAGTCAAATGTCTCTGCTAATGTTAATCTGTATTTGCAGTTGCTCCCCAGAGCTAGCATCACCACCTCAGCTCCACCTCAGATCATCAGGCATTAGATTCTCATAAGGAGCCCACAACCTAGATCCCTCACATGCACAGTTCGCAATAGGGTTTGTGCTCCTGTGAGATCTAATGCCGCCACTGATCCGACAGGAGGCAGAGCTCAGGCGGTAATGCGCATGATGGGGAGTGGCTGTAAACACAGGTGAATCTTTGCGTGCTGCCCAGTTCCTAACAGACCACAGACAGGTACCAGCCCATGGCCTGGGGGCTGGGGACCCCTGTCCTAAACAATCACTTCATATCTTCTCCTGTCTCTTCAAACATCCAACACTTCTTTTATATCATCAGTCTCAGCTGATGTGCTCACTTTCTACTTCACTACAAAAATCTAATTTCAAGGAAAACACTGGAAAGCTCCCAGCACTATCACATCTACTAAAAAATTGTACCCCTGCCTTTATCCTCTCTACCCATACCCACTGCCTTCTGTCTCACTATACTGGGTGAACTACCCCTTGCAAGTCCCCACAGAGGCCAACCCCTCCACCTGTTTATGAGCTCCTATCCTTTCTAATCTGTTCCAGGTCATTGCTCAATTCCCTCTCCTTCCTCTTGCAACATTAATTTTTCCCATTCTACCACTTCTTTCCCATCCACACTCCACCTTGATATTATTTCTCTCACCTAAAAATATCCCTCATAATTTTACCTCCGTTTTTTACCATTTTTAAATGAAGCCATAATTTATATACTATATAAGTTGCCCTTTTTGTTGTACACGTCTGCAAGTTTTGACAAGTGCACACAGATTTGTAACCATCACCACGATCAAGCTATAGAATGCTTCCATCACCCATAATATATTCCCCTTCACCCCTTTGTAGTCAAATTTCCCCCTCTCACCACCATCTCTGGCAACGACTGGTTTGTGTTCTACCTCTATGGTCTTGCCTTCTTCAGAATATCATATAAATGGAATTATATAGCATGCAGCCTTCTTGAAACCGGCTTCTTTCACTGACCATCCATGTTTTTATGTTAATCAGCAATTTGCTCCTTTTTATTGTTTAACAGTATTTCAATGTGTTGATGTAATACAGTTTGTTAATTCATCCCTGGGGAGAGGGACTTTTGGGCTGTTTCCAAGTTTTTGTGATTAAATGTAATGCAGCTATAAATGTTAATGTGCAGGTTTTTGTATGAACATAAGTTTTCATTTCACTTTGGCAAATATTTAGGCATGAAATGATTGGTCATATAGTAAACATATGTTTTAAATGTAGAAGAAATTACCAAAGTGGTTTTCATACTGGTTGTGCCATTTTACATTCCCGTGAGAAGCGTGTGAGTTCCAGTTCCTCCACATCCTCACCAGCACTTTGTATGACCAGTAAATGGTAAAAATCCATCCTCCCAATAAGTTGGGTGAAAATGTCTGGCATCATCACCAATTCCTCTACTTTGTTCATACCCTATATCCAGCAAGTCAAAAAAAAACAATCAGATCTACCATTGAGTCATATCCAGAACCTAAATCACTGATTACATTTGCCATTAGATCTTCATAACTTTTTTATTGCAAAAACTTCCAAACTGGTTTTCAGGTTTAACTATTCTGAACTCAGATGCTTAAAGTGTAGGTTAATCATCTCATTTTCATGCTCAAAATCCTGCAATCCTCCCATTTCACTCAGTAAAAGTCAAAAGTCCTGGTAATCCCCTAAAATACTCTGCACAATCAGGCTCCCCAAGTCTGACTTCCCCTTTGCCTATCCGTCGCCCAGGCAGGAGTGCGGGGGCGCGATCTCGGCTCACTGCAACCTTCGCCTCCCCAATTCAAGCAATTCTCCTGCCTCAGCCTCCCAAGTAGCTGGGTCCACAGGCACATGCCACCACACCTAGCTAATTTTTTGTATTTTAGTAGAGACAGGGTTTCACTGTGTTGCCCAGGCTGGTCACGAACTCCTGAGCTCAGGCAATCCGTCCGCCCTGGCCTCCCAAAGTGATGAGCCCCTGTGCCCAGCCTTTTCTTTCTTCTTTTCTTTTTTCTTTTTCTTTTTTCTTTCCTTTTCTTTTCTTTTTTTTTTCTTTCTTTCTCTCTCTTTCTCCTTCCTTCCTTCCTTCCTTCCTTCCGTCCATCCGTCCGTCCATCCTTGACAGGGCCTTACTCCATTGCCCATGCTAGAGTGAGGTGGTGCGACATCAGCTCACTGCAACCTATAACTCCTGAGCTCAACTGATCCTCCCACCTCAGCTTCCCCAGTAGCTGAGACTACAAGTGCATACCATCACACCTGGCTAATTTTTGTTGTTGTTTTTTTGTAGAGACAGGGGTTTCAGCAGGTTGCCCAGGCTGACCTTGAGCTCCTGAGCTAAGGTGATCTACCCACTTTGGCCTCCCAAAGTGCTGGGGATTCCTGGCATGAGCCACTGCACCCGACCTCTTTCCCTTAAGTTTCACTGTTTTTTTGTTGTTCTTCAAACATGCCAGGCAAGCTCCTACTTCAAGGCTCTTATAATTGCTGTTTCCTTTCTTGAAATGTTTTTCTATCCAAAATCTACGTGTTTTATTTCCTCACTTCCTTCAAGTTTTCTTCACTGAAATACCACCTCCTCAGAAGCCTTTCCTGGCCACCCACTCTAAAATTGCAGCTTACTCTTCCACAGCTGTCTTGCACCCTCATTCTCTGCTTTATTTTTTCCTTGGTATTTATAGTCATCTTATATGCTATACATTAAATTACACATTTGTTTATTGCCTTGATTTATCCCATAAGAACATAAATAATGGGAAGGCATGGAATTTTGCAAGCATTGTTTACTGCTGTATCTTCAGCCTTGAAAACCATACCTAGAACACAAATAGGGGTCAATAAATCTCTGTTGAATCAATTAAATTTGTCACAGTCTAGAATTTGTTAAATGGTCAGGAATTTCACTCTGCCTTGGTTTAAGAGCTACTTTGCTTTTCTAGGCAAAGAAAGTTTTTGTCTTGTTTTGTTTCTCTAGGCACCCTGATATGGTGTTTCCATCTGCTTTAATGCATCAGGATGTTAGAAGGAGGTTTTATCTGCTTCTCACACTGGCAGCTTACATGTGCTCAGATTTACTGATCTCTGAGGGCACTTAGGCACCCACTG
The DNA here is from genome assembly GCF_024542745.1 of Macaca thibetana thibetana. Taxonomy (NCBI): domain Eukaryota; kingdom Metazoa; phylum Chordata; class Mammalia; order Primates; family Cercopithecidae; genus Macaca; species Macaca thibetana. The sequence goes on along the minus strand of NC_065581.1, from coordinate 18,797,692 downwards.
TTTATTTATTTTGGAATTATTTTGTTATCAGCTTTATATGGTTATGAACCGTTGCCAAGATGGAAAGCCCTTTGAGGACTGTTATTCCTCATCCTCAGGATGCTTTCTGACCTGACCTTGAGAAACAACTGTAGTTCCTTGCAGAAGATGAAGAATATAAAATCTTCATTGCTTGCTCTGGGCCAAAGAGATTTCTGCCCAGCACCAAGAGCAGGCTGCTGTTAGCCATGGTGTGCTACAACACTCAAGAATCACCCCTCCGAGCCCTCTATGAGGTATGTCCTCCCCCACATTAGAGAGACCACTGGAATCAGCCATGGTCAGGAGTCTTTGAAGATGGTTCATACGTGTATCCTTCTGCCCCCACAACAAACAAATAAACAAGCAAACAAAAACCCTCACAAGTCCTGGCTTCATTCTTTAAAAAATATTTCCTTTACATTATGAAAAGAAAATTATTCCACAGAAAGTTTGAAAAATAGTAAAGTGACCCATAATCACACCATCCTAAGACAACCAGCACCTTCAATTTTGTAGATCACCTTCTGTCTTTTATGACTATTTTACATAGGTGTAAGCTTACTGCACATGTAATTGCATACATTTTAAAATCAATGTTATAATTATTCATTTATCAGGTGGTTAACAAAACAATTGATGAGAACAAACTGGGAGTCATGGACCAAGAGTTAACCCTGTCTTCAAAGGGCTCATAGTCCAGACAAGCACTCTTCAATGGAAATATAATGCAAGCCAAATATGCAAGTTCAAATTTTTAAAGAAATGATTGAAATTAATTTTGCTACTATATTTTATTTAACACAATATATCTAAAATGTTATCATTTCAACATGCAATAACAAAAGATTGTTAATGAAATATTTAACAATTTTACCAAGTCTTTGAAATCCAGTGTCCAACGTCTTTTGCTTTCACAGCATACCTCGATTTGGACAAGACCTATTTCCAGTGCTCAAAGCCACAGGGTACCAGTAGCCACCATCCTGGACAATGCAGTCTGTGAGTGTACCTTTCTGTGTTTCTAAGAGTTTTCAGCTTTGCAATTATTATCTTTCATACTTTCATAATATGCTATTGGGTTTATCTAGTTGTTCACTTTTTATTGAACATCCAAGTTAACTCCATTTTTTCACAATTATAAATGATACAGCAATGGATGTATTTTACCATATTTTGAATTAGTATTTAATTAGATTACTCTCACAGATGTGGAATGCTTGAGGTAAAAGGTTCAAACACAGTAAGGAGTTTTGGTACACATTTTCAAGTTGCTTTCCAAAACCGTTGAATGATTTTATCCTGCCTCCAGCAATGTGTGTGAGCCAGTTTCACTGAGTATACCCTAGCGCTGGCCATACAAATCTCCATCCTTCCCGACTTCTTGTCTGGCTTCCTAGGCATTAGCTTTCCAGAGTTATTTTATTGTTATTTTGGTTTTTGTTTGTTTATTTGTTTCTTTGAGGCTTTTTGTTTTGCTGTTCTGTTTGCGTTTTTTGATTTAGGGTATACATTGCTAATGGTAGTGTTTTTATGTTCAAATATAAAATTCTAATTCTAATTTCTCTCTATTCACAGTATTTCCTTTTAATACTGGGCCAACACCTACCTAAGAAGGAAATTCAGACTCATGGCAAGATGACATTTTCTATTACCTTCACCATCTTTGTTTTTCCTCATTCTCGTTCCTAAGAGAAGATTTTCCTGAATGGGAATATGCTTCAAGGTTATGCTATGAGAGACAAAAACTTAATTAGTGAAAGATACACTTAGGAGGCTTATTTGTTCTATGAGTCTAAACAATATGAGCACTCAGGGTAACTGGGCCTGTTTGTTTGAATGCGAGAGGCTGCAGCAGGATGAAGCAGAGATCCCAAGGAAGGATAGAGAACAATGGACATGGGAGGCCAAATTCCAGAGTAGGTGGACTCAACCCTACATAGGAAACCAACTGAGATCAGTTTTACTGATCCTACCTCCTGCCTCCTATAAATATTTCTTTCACAGAAAAGTTTATATTATCATCTGGCTTCCAAGAGATAAGGCAAACCTAAGCTTGTGTTATTTCTGGTGATGAATTGAGTCTGTACACTTTTCTTGTCATTGTAGGTTCAAAATAGTAGAGCCAACACATACATTTGGCTAATTCATGACATGAATATACCCCATTGGTATATTCGCATTTTCGAGAGGATATGTGCATTTTGGGGCATATATACTTTTAAACTTTTTATTCTGAAATAATTTTAGATTTACAGAAGAGTTGCAAAGACAGTACAGATCATTCCAATACCCAGCTTCCCTAACCTTCACGTTTTACAAAACCAAAGTAAACTTATCAAAACGAAGTATTTAACATTCATCCAATACTATGAACAAAACTACTGACTTTATTCAAATTATACCAATTCTTCTACTAATGTTCTCTTTCTATCCCAGGATCTAAGCCAGGGTAACAATCATATCTAGCGACCTTCCTCCTTAGGTTCCTCTCGTCAGTGAGTTTCTCAGTCTTCGTCTTCCATGTCCTTTACGCTTCCAAAGAGCATTCTGGTAAGGCATTTTGCAGAATGTCCTTCACTCTGTATTTTCTGATGTTTACTGATGATTAGACTGGAGATAGAGTTTTAGGGGAAGAATACTACAGAGATGAAGTAGCATTCTCACTGCATCCTGGCAGAGGGTACTTGTTAACAACACGACTTATTGATAGTCTTGGTTATATTTTTATTTAGATTGCTCTTGGTTTGTTTTATCATGGTTTTTCTCCTTAGTTATTGATCTTTCAAAAATGATAAAGGACGAGAATAGTGATATTTGAATACAAATAACGTTTTTAAAACATCTGAGCAGTTACATTTTAAACGCTACTGTCTTCAAACTAGTCTCCATTAGAGACTTCCTTTTCCAATGAAGCTATCATCATTTCATTTTCACAGTTTTACATAGCTAGTTTTAATTTTTAAAAAGTTGCAAGAATTGTAGAAGTAACACTTTTTCCTGAACTACTTAAGAGTAAGTAGCCAATATAAGGCTCCACCACTGCTGAATATACTAGTGTGTAATTCCTACCAACGAGGACTTTCTGCTGCATAACCACACTACAACCATGCAGTTGACATTGCTACATTGTGACCATCTATTAATAATTCACAGTTTCCAAGGCAGGCAGATTGCTGGAGCCCAAGAATTTGAGACCAGCCTGGGCAATGTGGTAAAACCCGGTCTCTCCTAACACACAAAAAAATAGGCTGGGTGCAGTGGCTCATGCCTATAATCCCAACACTTTGGGAGGCTGAGGCGGGTGGATCACCTGAGGTTAGGAGTTTGAGACCAGCCTGGCCAACATGGTGAAACCCCACCTCTACTAAAAATACAAACAATTAGCTAAGAATGGTGGAGGGCACCTGTAATCCCAACTACTTGGGAGGCTGAGGCAGGAGAATCGCTTGAACCCAGGAGGCGGAGGTTTCAGTAAGCTGAGATCCCACCACTGCACTCCAGCTGGGGTGACAGAGCGAGACTCTGTCTGAAAAATAAATAAATAAATAAATAAATAAATAAATAAATAAGTCAGGCATGGAAGCACACACTTGTAGTCCAGCTACTTGGGAAGCTGAGGTGAGAGGATAACCTGAGCCTGGGAGGTCAAGGCTGCAATGAGCTGTGATTATGCCACTGAATTCCAGCTTGGGCAATGGGAGTAAAGCTCCACCTCAAAAATAAAAAATAATAATAATAGCAGCCAGGCACAGTGGTTCACACCTGTAACCCCAGCACTTTGGGAAGTCGAGGCCAGCGGATCACCTGAGGTCAGGAGTTCAAGATCAGCCTGGCCAACATGGTGAAATCCCATCTCTACTAAAAATACAAAAATTAGCCAGGCATGATGGTGGATGCCTGTAATCCCAGCTACTCAGGAGGCTGAGGCAGGAGAATCGTTTGAACCCAGGAGGCAGAGGTTGCAGTGAGGCAAGATTGAGCCATTGCACTCCCAGCCTGGGCAACAGAACAAGACTCTGTCTCAAAATAGTAATAATAATAATAATTTACAGACTCTAATCAGGTTAGCCAAAGAGACTCTTTCCAAACAGAAGATCCACCCAGGTAAATAAAGCATATTTCATTGCTGTATCTGCTTGATCACCTAATCTGGAATGGTCCCTCAGTTTTTCCTCGACTTTTGAGTCCTTGACACTTTGGAAGGTTACAGGCCAGTTCATTTGCAGAAGGTTCCTTAGTTTAAGTTTCCCAGACCTTTCTTCCTGCTTCAAGTTATGCATTTTTGTCAAGAATAGTATGAAAGTAATGCTGGATTCTTCTGGTTGCTTCTTGACATGTGACACATGATGCTGCTATGTTATGTAACTGGGGCTGTTAACCTTGTCTGACAGGTTTCTCCATTATAAAGTTTCTATGTGTCTCCTGTGAGGAAAAAGTGTATTAGGGGAGGGATTCTGAGTCTGCGAATTATCCAGTTCTTCGTCCAGCTTTTACCCATTAGTCTTAGCATCCACGGGTGTTTCTTGGTTGAATTAATTATCACTATGTTATTTATCAAGTGGCTATTTTCTAACTCCATCATTTTTTCCTACATTTATTCATTAGCAATCTACCATAAAAAAGCTTTTCTTCTCCCCATATCCTATTCTTTTATTTGCGTGTATCAGTACAGATGCATAGATTATTTTAAACAATTGGTTATAATCTGTCACAATGTGTTGTTGTTGCTCAGATTGTCCCAGCCTTGACCAGTGGAGCCCTTTCAAGCTGGCTTCTGTGACATTTTGATATGTCTATAACATTATTTGAATACTTTACTTCCTAGTACAACAAAATATTCCAGGCTCATCTTATACTTTTCCTGTCCCTGCCTTGAAATCAGTCACTGCTCCACAGAGCTGCAGAGTGCTGAAAGGGATTTACAAGCCATGATGAGGGCCCTGGGTGTGCCCATTGCTATTAGGCTGTTCATGTTCCCAAGATACTGCATAAGTTCACATGGACACCATCAATTACAATCCAATCTTAAATTATTCATGATCTTTTTCTCCCATTCCAAATTTGTAACTCCTTTCTCTGATGGTGAGCAACTGGCTCCAATTATGCTCAACGTATTTGCTTATTTGATCAATCCCTTTAAATGGGTGCAATTTTTCATCACCACCATCACCACTGTCAACTCATGCAGACATGCATCCTCCTTACCTTCTTGACCTTGGACATTGCACTCTGGTCCAATGCCATGTAGATGCCATCCCATTCTGCCCAGAAGACAAGTGAGCCTCTCCCACTACCACACTCATAGCATGGTGCCTCCTCGCCATACTCAGGCACTGACAACCATGCTGGAGTGCTCTGCACACTACCCCCAGACATGGATGACTGCCTTGCTCAGCCTCACCTAATCGCTTTTGATACTGGATTAATCAGGAAGGAAAGGAGGAGGGAAGGCAGGAAGGGAGGTAGGAAGGAAGCATAATCTGAAATAGTTGGGACTCTTGTCAAGGGTATATGAAGTATATCTTAGTCCATTCAGGTTGCTATAACAAAACTGTAGACTGAATGGTATATACACAACATAAATTTATTTCTTATAGTTCTGGAGGCTGGGGAGTCCAAGAACAAGGCATTAACAGATTCATTGTCTTCTGTTTCATAGAATGTATCTTCTTGCTGTATCCTCACATAGTGGAAGACACAAGGCAGCTTTCCGGGGCCTCCTTTATAAGGATACTAATTCCATTCATAAGGGAAGAGCCCTCATGAACTAATCACTTCTTAAAAGGCTGTACCATCTAATACCATTATTTCAGGGGTTAAAGACCCACTGAAGATAATCAATATTATACAAGCTCTGCCACACCGATTAGAATAGCTAACTATCAAAGGGAAAATAATAATAACGAGTGTTAGTAAAGACATGGATAAACTGAACCCTTGTGCATTACTGGTGGGAATGTAAAATGGGCAATTACTATGGGAAATAGTAGGGAAGTTGTTCAAAATTAGACAGAGATCTAACAATTGCAATCCCCAGTATGTAACCAAAAGAAGTCAAAGCAGGGACACAGAGAAATATTTGTCCATTCATGTTCATAGCAACACTATTCACAATAGCAAAAAAGTTGGAAGGATCCCAAGTATCCTTTAATGAATAAATGAATAAACAAAATGTGGTATAAACATACAATGGAATCTTATTATTCAGACCTACAAGGAAGAAGATTCGGACACATGCTACAATATGGATAAGCATGTTGAGGACATGCTCAACAACCTTGAGGATTTCATGCTAAGGAAAATAAGCCAGTCGCATAGGGACAAATATAGCATGATTCCACGCATATGAGATACCTAGAGTGGTCAAATTCAGAGGGGCACAAAGTACATTAGAGGTTACTAAGGATTACAGGGAGAAGGGAATGGAGAGTTATTGTTTAAGGGTATAGAGTTTCAGTTTGAAAGATGAAAAGAGTTCTAGACATAGATAATGGTGATGGTTCCAAAACAATGTAAATGTAATTAATGCCACTGAAGTGTATGCTTAAAAATGGTTAACATGATAAATTTTATGTTATATGTATTGTACCACAATAAAAAATGTTAAAATTACATGATTTGTGAATATTATTTCAAAAGACTTGTTTTAGAAACTTTTCAAATGTGCAAACATAAATGGAACAAGTATATGGTTCCTATATGATGACTACATTAATAAAACAATACTCATACTGCTATATTATTTCATATATTTTCTCAAATACCCACATATTTAATTAAACATGATAGTTAATGATTTTTAAATATAAGGACAGAAACTTTGGAGTATTTTATTTTTGTCTCAGATAAGTTAAAACAAATTCCATTTATCCATATTTTTGGAAGAAACATTTGTTTCCAAAATAAATTATTTCCAGACTTGGCTAACCACAAGTCTGAAATGTCCACAAAACTCCCTCAACCATACATATAGTAAAATAAAGGTAAAGGGAACAACAGATAATGCTAAGAATAAATTTTTCTGAGTCCATGAAACAAATTGTAGTCAAATTTGAATAATGCAATCAGTCCACATGAATATTTTAGGCCACTTGGTTTAATTCAGCAAACTTTCATTGAACACCTGTTTATGCCAGATACAGTATTAAGCAATGAGGCTATAGAGAGGAGCAAAACACTATTTCTCAAAACACTATTTCTATCCTCTAGGATTGTAAATACTGTAGTTGGAATAAGATGGAGCCGAGAGAGGAACCGGCATTACTGAAAACCTGAATACATCATCTTATGTGAGCCTCGCAATTTCTCTGTGAGTTAGTTGTTATTACCCCCATTTTTTAGATGAGAGAACTGAGATTTAAAGAGATTAAGTAAATCACCATGAGAAAAACAATTCACAAAAAGCAGAGATCTAATTTTCCCCCCTGTTCATCTGATTCCAAAGTCCACACTCTGTCTCCAATCTTACCATGATATATTGAATTATACTACACTGCATTACACAATAAAAGTAGGCATGGGAACAAATAATTACAACCCACAACAATACAGGTGATACAAAAAATATCTGCCACATAGACGAATGTCAAAGAAGCAGCCATGGTCAACTTTGTTCTTTGGAATAGGTTCAGAGAAATTTAAATAGGGTGGTTAATTCTGTGGTAGAATTTGATATTAGATAGAAATTTTACAAGTTGACAAAGGAGGAAAAATACTCAATGGAAACATGCAAAATACGTTCTTTTCTCTTGTCTTTATTCATTCATTTGCCCTTCCAATTCACTCCTCTGGTCTGCAGCTCACCCATAAGAAGGTATTTCACTGAAATGTCACTTATAAATGTTGTTAGATCTTTGCCAAGTGAGGATGCTGTGTTTCATTGTCCCCTTTACATAAATAGATACACATATATTTCTTTGAGTACAGTCTTTATTTTTTGTAATATGTTTATATTTGGCAGATCTCAGTGTGTGGTGTGCATATAACATGGTACACATATATGCACTGCATGTACCACCTTTGATCTCTTTTGTACCCTCACATAGTTTCTGCAATCATCTCCAGCACATGGGGATGCACTAATTGATTTTAAGTCTTCTCAAAGAACATTCATTATCATTATCATTATGCCCACACTGGAAAAGTGTCAGATGTCAATGTGCACTTGGTAGAAAGAAATTGACTTGTGAATGTTAATACCTTGCTGAAACATTTTTCCATAGATACAAATTTTCTGGAAAAAACAAATGCTCTTTTGATGTAATGGCCACAAACAGACTTATTCTTTCTCTGTGGAGGACAAAAAAGGCACCCTTACAACACACACCGTCCAGTCTGTGTTAGTGATGGCGCTAATACAGATGCCCAGAGCTATGTCCCCTGCCCAGAGCTGACAGATTCTTTTTAGCCATTATACCTCAAGCATCAGATCACTAATTCATGTACAGGATAAGACAACTGCCAAATTATTAGACTACAGAGGGAAGCTCCTCAGACACCTGTCATGTTGATGAAAGCAGCACCGTCCTCTGACCTTTGCCAGTTCAAGGTCGATAATGAGAGGAGTCAGGCAGGAAGAGCAGCGTGTGTCGGCTCCATTAATGTGCGCTGTGTGTGCACTCAGGAGCACTGCATCTCCTGTCAATTATTGTGGGGAGACCGGAGACCGCTGATTACCAGGGACATGGCGTAGCGAGCCGCAGTTACCTCTACTTCTGTACCCTGCTGCATTTTAATTAGCGCAATCCCTTGACTATATCTTCAGAGCTTCATTATTGAGCTTCGAGAAACTCAAGTAAGGCTTTTTACATTTCACATCACTAATTGGAAGAAATGTTGAACCTTCTAGTAATGGAGTTTGATGACACCAGTCTCTGGGTAAACGCTTTGCAGGCTTCTTAGAACAGGACAATCTTGCCTTGCTGAGAGCTGTGTGTAACAGAACCAGCCACAGAAGTACAAGGGGTGAGGGACAGTTTCCAGTAAGAAAGCCATAGAGAGCAGCTAGGAGAGCGGCAAAATAAATGTGGGATGGCAACCCCACAGCCCGGCCTGTCTGCGTAGGGGTCCGTGCATATCCATACAAAGAAGAATGCAGTGAGCAAGCAGTTTTTGAATCCACAAATAAAGGAACAAAGGGAAGGAATTTAAAAATCTGAATAGGGAACTGTCTTCATGGTTTTCATACTTTTCTCTTACAAAAAGAAACTGTTTGAGCCTTTGCAAAAATCACTCGTTTAGCAGAAAAGAGTCTAAAATATCAAAGTCAGAAGACTTTGATTTTCATAAACCAACACCATGATTCTCCCAAGGCAGTGATTTTTAAATGGAGTAAGCATCACCATCATATAGAGGGCGGTTAAAACACAGATTGCTGGGCTCGCACCATTTCTCCCCAAGTTTCTGATTCATTAGGTCTGAGGTAGGACTGGATGATTTTGCATTTCTAACAAGTTCCTAGGTGATGCTGATGCTGTTAATGAATGGGAGATGACCATATTTAGATAATCGCCTTGCTAGAGACAGCTACCCAAATTGCAGGGAGAGTGCCCGAAAGAAATAGTTACCCCTTGCCATTTAAAGCAAAGATATGTTACCTATGATCACCTAAGTCAGTCATTGAAACACGAGCGTGAAACCTTATATACATCAACATCAATGTTTTATTCAATCACAGTAATATGTGGGGGTTTGTAGTAAATTCTTTAGTGTAAGAATATTTAAGGAGTTCATTGCCAAGTAAAAAGCATTTTCTTCACTAAGGATATACCTCTTTAATGTCACCCTCGTACCGGAAGAAACTTAATCTTAATTTATATAGAATGAAGAATCACTAGCCATCAGCTGAACCATAAAACAGTGACCTAAAAAATATTTGAAGTAGTCAGCTATGCATGTGTGGTTATGTTACAGATTAGTTAGGTATCTTAGCTCTTGATTTAAGTTTTCAGGACCAAATCTTATGCATGATCACTACAATTATTGAACAGCTTGCTTTAATCTATGTAGACTTCAGTTAGTCATATGTGAAATATGGAAATACACTTAAAAATCCTGGTTCCTTCTAGCTTTAAAATTTCATGACATAGATCCCTATTTTCTACTTGAGTCAACATGTTTAGCACCTGGTGTGACACTCAGATTAGAAGTAAACTCTTTAAATTCTGAGCTCAGTCCCTTTAGCACATTTTATAATCTGGATCAGCACCAAATTGAAAATACCTTTTAACTTGTTATCTACTTGGTGTTTCTGCAGGCAGAAGTTCACAACCACATTTCACATTCCAAAACATCTACCAACCCAGAAACTTCCAGAATAAGTCATGCAGTGGAAAAAGGTCACATTCTACCTGGCATAAAGATCACATCTATTGATAAATTAAACCAATGGCAGAAATTATCCATTGAAATTCTTGGAAAGCATGCTAGGAGGGCATTACATTCAAATTCAACTGAAAATTTACTTTCATAGGTACTTTCCCCATTTACTTTATTTAGATGTAATACTGGAATGGCCAAGTTTATTAACAGCCTAATGATCTCAAACTAGTGAATTCTAAATATCCTCTGTACTATTAAATTTGTTGGGAGCTTTCAATACATTTCAAAGTTTATTCTGATTACATAAGAAAGACTGCTAGTCAAGCCTTGGATTACTGAGTTCAATCCAATTTTTTAGAAGCATGGAGACATGAAGTGTTCATAGAACATATCTTGAATCAGGACTGGCAAGACAGGGCATGCAGAGAAATGGTTCCATCCACTTGGTTTAGGTCTACTGCTTTGTTTAGGTCTAATACTATTTCTAGCAATGTTTCTTCAGAGGTAATGGGGTATCTCCAAATACATTTTTTCTCCTTTTGACTTAACTAATGCATATGAAATTAGACAATGAAAAGTAAAAGCTTTAGTAAAAGTTGAAGCCCTCATTCAAAGTTTTTATAATAGTTTCAGGCTTCTTCTCACACCACAGAGCTGTAATCCCAAGTTGCTTATGATGTTGGCAGACGGAACACTGAGAACTTGGTGAGCTCATAGACAAAGAGTATTGACAGGCCAGTAAATGTTTAAGCCCACTCACCTGGATAATTCAGCATTTGCCTTTGTGAACACAAATATAGCCCAAACCATGAAACTCTCTTCTCCTTTCTGCCCCCAGCATTTCAGCATTTGAGTGGGTCTCCTAGCCACCTGTCCTTCTTCAGAGAATTTATATAGCCCCTCATTTTGCCTCTCATTGCACTAGATAATGAAGTTAAAACAGACTTTCTTTCATATTTGGGATGAAAAATCACCTAATCTATGCAGAAAATGTCTTTTCTTTACTCAAACCTCTGAGGGATCCAGAATGGCATTTTCAGGTGACATGGACGTGTGCAGGTCAGCGAGGTCAGGAAGAGGGCTGACTCAAGACCTTCTTGACATTGACCTGCCACTACATATTAACATACAGAGAGCTTACGACAACCTGAGTTGAAAATACTTCCATTTACGAAGAAGTAAACTAAGGCTCACAGAATTGCAGCAGCTTACCTGAGAACAGAGGTAGGACCAAGCTCAAGAGGCAGAGCTGGCCCTGAAAGATGTGGAAAATCACTTTGTATTAAGTCACTCTGCAACTACTTAGGAATCATATTTTTAAAACATATTTTATTAACCAGAATTCTACTCTATCTGTAGCTCCACTATTCAAAAGGATCATCACAAATAGGTTGTTCAATGTTGTATTAATTCCTATTATACATTTTCATGGCTAAATATAGAAAAATAATGACTTGCACATTTTTTTAAATGAGAGTGTAAAATTCTTGAATGCTAGAGTGATATATATTTAAAGGGACCCAAGAAATTAGTCTGCTGATTTTCCGTGTCTTATACATCCAAAACCTCACAGCTCAAGTTTTCATTTTCACCATGTATTTTGGCAGCTTCTAAGATAACCCCAAATAATGATACTGTTTTCTTAGGGCTGTTAGAATAAGGGTCTACATACTCCTTCTAGAAACCTATGACAGTTTGAGTCTTCACAAATCAAATCATTGAGACTACACACCCACACAGAAGCTATAACGAAAGGAGTTTATAAATAAAAGGTTTTTTTTACTACCTACTCTCTGAACCATCATATTCCTCTGGGAGGAAGTTTTAAAGGAAGAAAAATGAGAGAAAATGGCTGTGTGTGTGTGTGTGTGTGAGAGAGAGCGTGAGTGTATGTGTGTGTGTGCGCGCGCGTGTGTGTGTGCAGGATCAGATTGCCCTCTGGTGGACAGTTTATTTCTTCCTTCTTTTAAGATACAACAAAGGAAAAAGAAAAGTAACAATAAAAAACAGGGAAAAGGGAAATTAGAAAATTAAAAAGCAGAGGAAAAATTGTAAAAGGAAAGAATATAGGAATGGAACTAGGAAATACTGGAGAAAGACAATAAGAAAATCAAGGAAAAGAAAAGAAGATTGAGGATCGTGAGAAAAAAAAAAAAAAAAACCCAAAGACCAAAAACTGGCTAGTGTCACCTTACTACTTAATCAATCCTGGAATTATTTATGGAGGAATAAAATACTTGTAATTATAAATGCTAACTATATCTGGTATTTTAATGTTTTAAACTTTTTCAACATATCTGCTAACTACATGCATCTAAAGTGTTTTTTTTTTTTTTTTAAGGACGGCATTCATTTTATTTTTTTTAATTTTTTTAATTTTTTTATGATACTTTAAGTTCTAGGGTACATGTGCATAACGTGCAGGTTTGTTACATATGTATACTTGTGCCATGTTGGTGTGCTGCACCCATCAACTCGTCAGCACCCATCAACTCGTCATTTACATCAGGTATAACTCCCAATGCAATCCTTCCCCCCCTCCCCCCTCCCCGTGATAGGCCCCGGTGTGTGATGTTCCCCTTCCTGCGTCCAAGTGATCTCATTGTTTAGTTCCCACCTATGAGTGAGAACATGCAGTGTTTGGTTTTCTGTTCTTGCAATAGTTTGCTGAGAATGATGCATCCATGTCCCTACAAAGGATACAAACTCATCCTTTTTTATGGCTGCATAGTATTCCATGGTGTATATGTGCCACATTTTCTTAATCCAGTCTGTCACTGATGGACATTTGGGTTGATTCCAAGTCTTTGCTATTGTGAATAGTGCCGCAATAAACATACGTGTGCATGTGTCTTATTAGCAGCATGATTTATAATCCTTTGGATATATACCCAGTAATGGGATGGCTGGGTCATATGGTACTTCTAGTTCTAGATCCTTGAGGAATCGCCATACTGTTTGCCACAGAATGGGAGAAAATTTTTGCAATCTACTCATCAGACAAAGGGCTAATATCCAGAACCTACAAAGAACTCAAACAAATTTACAAGAAAAAAACAAACAACCCCATCAAAAAGTGGGCAAAGGATATGAATAGACATTTCTCAAAAGAGGACATTCATACAGCCAACAGACACATGAAAAAATGCTCATCATCACTGGCCATCAGAGAAATGCAAATCAAAACCACAATGAGACACCATCTCACACCAGTTAGAATGGCAATCATTAGAAAGTCAGGAAACAACAGGTGCTGGAGAGGATGTGGAGAAATAGGAACACTTTTACACTGTTGGTGGGATTGTAAACTAGTTCAACCATTATGCATCTAAAGTTTTAATAGCAGCTGTTAGACTTAATAAGAATTGGGGGACCATTTAACAGAACTTAACTGAGAAGAAAGTTTAGAAAAGAAAAACCGCTTTTCTTGACACTTTTTAAAAGTCGCATATAAATCCCAACCAAACATACAAGTCAAGACACAGTGTGCTTTGAAATTTTACATATTTACCATAAAAAAAGGAGTTTAAAAGGTATAATTTTTTTATTTTATTGACTGATTGAATAATTTGCTCATAGATTTTTTTAGCCATTTGGATGTCTTGAGAGGGAAAAAACACGGGTTAAAATATTATAAAATTTAAGATAAATAAGCTTTTAAAAATCCAGTTGGTTCCATAAGGACTACCACAGACAATTGTCTTATTGACAACTGCCAATGTCTCCCACTCATTCTATCACAAAATTTTGGAATGTGTACCATTTATGTTAGATAAGAGGAAAGAGACATTCAGAGGAAGCTCAAAGCACCATCCTCATGCCCTCAAACCTGCATTTACCAGAAATACCCGCAGCCAGAGCCATGGCCCGTCTGTGCAGGAGTAGACATAACACTTCCACTGCCTACTGTGAGCGCTTGCTTCAAGGACCCAGAAGAGCAGCTCTCAAGCCCAGCTCCTAATCTTTTCTCCTTAGCCTGCACCAGCGTAGAGCTCAGGGCCTTCCAGGGGCTTAGTATCACCGCCCTGCACTACTGAAACAAACACAGTGGTCTCCCACCTTGTTGAATTCACAAACAATGGCTTTCTGCTGTAAGACTGTAAGCTCCTTTAAATGGTTATTCAAAGAGATACTTTAGGAGAGAATAGAATTAGGTTCATTGAAAGTATTAAGCGATCTTGGAGCTTACAACCAAACTGAAGCTCGGTAATGGAGAAAGGGAATGCACACATATCGGTTGTGGCAGAAATCATCGGCACAGATGTAACAGAGGGGGAACAAAAACAAATTCTGAAGTTCTTTTTTCCGTACACAGATCCCTCCCTTCTACCCCAGAAAGAACAGTTAATGAAGCCACAGGAGCATCCCTCCCTGCCTACAGGTAAGATGCCTTGAGGCTATGACCCCTTGTCCCTCCTCCTCACGGGCACACCTGGGCCCAGTGGCATCTCCCGAGTTCATTCCTGGCTTTCCTTCCTCCTCTCAATTTATTTACTACCATTATTTCTTTCTATACTGGAAAGGAAAACCTACTTACCTCTTATCTCCACTAAGAACCTTCATTTTTGCTCAACCACAAGAAAATGAGCTTCCTGCTTTGCATGCAGGGTTCAGACAATAGGAAAGATAGTTCTGCAATGGTGGGGGTAGAAACTCTAAATATTGTTAATGAAAAATGTCTCCCAACTTTAATGTGATAAAGATTTCATACTCACGATAAAATGTATTCCCCATGTTTCAAAAGTTTTAACTTGGAAGATCACTGTTAGAACAGTTAGCTTTGTAGGGGGAGGCATCATAGACTACACAGAGTTTGATGATACTAGAAGGTAAGTCATCAACTTTAGAACTGGATACAAAAAAAAAAAGTTGGCAATTTTCTTCTGAGAAATTACAAACTTATCAAAACCAAAAATGTGGGGGCTTTCTTTCTCACTAAGCTAACGGGGTCAGTTTTCCCAAATGTCTAAATCAATCCATGATTGTAAGTAGGACAATAATAAAAACGTCAATTATTTTAGATGATAAAGATGATACATTTAAGCCTTATTTCTGCTTTGCAGCAATTTGAGGTGTTTACAAACAGTAATACTAACTGTTGGCATTTATTATCAAGTGTGATGGGTACAGTACCTCTCTAAACATAATCCAGGGTGCTAATGACAGAATGATCAGCTGTATTTCAAACTGTTTGTAATACAAACTTTGTGCTTTCAGCAATTTGAGAAAATCAAAAATGATCTCAATTTTTGAAAATTACATCCCATTTAACCTAACTCTAGAAGAACGAAGTTTCAATCCATCAAGTTAGTTAAACTGTAACTAGATTAACTCATGCAATTATCATTTGTAAGATTAATTTTACTTGAGGCTCATAATTATTTCCTTAGTAATTACTAGCTTAGACCCACAGCTATTGACTCTAAATTTCTTTATTCATTCAGAAAACATTTATTGACTACTAAGTGCTAGAAATATAATGTTCTATTTTTAATTCATATTTTTCAGGTGTCTACATTAGAGACAGACATGTGACATAATTGGATAAATGTCTCGACAATCTGTTACAGCAGCACAACAAAGGGCCACCTAATCGAACCTGGAAGTATCAAGACGACTTCCTGGAAAAGATGGTATCTAAGTGGAGTTTTTAATAATAGTAGTAATAATAACAACCTTGTTATTCTAAATGGTTCATATTTATTTTTTATTTAATATTCACAGCAGCCCCATGATCAATGTACTATTATCATCCATTTGACAGATAAGCAGGTGGAGGCAAAAAAGGGGTTAAGTTACTTGCCCAAGTCAGTATAGACAGAGAGTGGAAGTGTCAGGATATAAATCTAGTCTAGCCTGAATCCACAGCCCATTTTTAACCACCCACGATGCTAAAATCTTTTCTATTTCAAGCGGAGGAAAGAAGGTGTTCAAAGTGCTGAGATATGAGAAAACACCAAGCATTCAGGGACCTGCAAGCAGGTCAATAAAGTTAAAGCATAGTATATGAGTAATGAGTGCCAAAATAAGTGTAAATTTATCAGTAAGAATTGCAGACACTGTTGGTTATAACTTTTGATTCACACACACTGGTCAGAAAGACAAAGTTGTGCTGCAATAACAACACAACTTCAACATTTCAGTGGCTTAAAACAACAAATGTTTATTTCTTGCTCATATGACACATCCAGTATGGAAAGTTCTGCTCATCAGACCCACTTAGAAACCAAGGCTAACGTGGGCCATATCTTAACTCTTGGCTTCCAGGATTGTTCCGGCAGGAAAAGAGAGAATTGCAGAATCAAGCACCCGCAGTTAAATGCTTTGGCCCAGAAGTTATGTGTGTCACAATGGCTCACATTTCATCGTCCAGT
The DNA here is from genome assembly GCF_024542745.1 of Macaca thibetana thibetana. NCBI lineage: Eukaryota > Metazoa > Chordata > Mammalia > Primates > Cercopithecidae > Macaca > Macaca thibetana. Next base: position 18,780,977 of record NC_065581.1, on the reverse strand, counting down.
GCTAGTTACATGATAATACCTAACTTCAAGAGGGCAGGGAAGTACAATCCCTGTACTTGTACTTTGAAGTTGAGCGGTACTTGATATTAGTAACTGCATACCATAAGTGATTGTCTTCAGTATTGAAAGGTAATACCATGCAGCACATAAAAATACGATTTGAAGTCAGACACAATGAGGTGAGAATCTCAACTTCACGATTCATTAATCTAAGTACCATTAGCCCTCAAAATTGCAGTTTCTTTTTCTTAAATATAGAGATATTCCCTTTCGAGACTGTTGAGGTTTAAATGAGATTATGTATAAAAGCTTAGTGCTTATGCCATAGTAGAAGTCCAATAAATGGTGGTTTTATTTGGAATTGATCAAGAATTTGCAATTTAGGAAAAGTCAAGAGCAGACTACAAAAAGGATTGTAGTTGATTGGAATCATCACCATAGGTTATATAACAAAATATTCAGTGAAGAAGCAGGAAATTATAGTTAATGTGTAACAAACCAGGAATTCTCTACCTAGTTTCTCACTTATATTCGTTTTTTTAAAGCTGCATAACAAATTACCATAAACTTACTGGCTTAAAACAATTCCTGTGTATTAGCTTACAGTTGTGTAGGGCAGAAGTCCATGCAGGGCACAGTTTTCTTACCAGTTTCTCACAGACTGAAATCAAAGTATTGACCAGGCTGCATTCTCATCTGGAGCTGGGTGCTGCTTCCAGTGTTATGTCCTCACTGCAGAATTCAGCTCCTTCCAGTATGAGACTGATGTGCCTGTTGCTTGCTGGCTGTTGGTCAGGAGCTGCCCTCAGCTCCTAGAGTTCATCCACAGTTCCTTGCCACATGGCCCCCAAAGACAATCACAATATGTCTTCCACCAACATTCATAAAACCGTGCCACACTAACAAGCTTACTTTACTTGCTTAGCTTGCAAGTAGAGTTAAAATCTTAGATTTAGATTACTATAGCAGAAAATCATATGAATCTTAAATGAATATTATCAATATATGTTTACTTTTCTCTAATACTGTTAATACAGAGCATATCTATATTTATATAAAATAATTTTTAAAACAGGTTTTTCTTTAATCAGGTCATCTCTACAGATAATTGGCTTATAATTCTATAAATGTTGTAAATTATTTCCAATTTCTGTCACAAATACAGAACACTTGTAATCACAGATCTTACTTTTAAGGAAACATATAACTTTATGTATAGAAAACCACTCCACTATGACCAGAGATTACAGATTACCCAAGGTAGATAAACATTATTTTTCTGATAAGAGTTTTTAACAAAAAAAATTAAAGAAATTTTTGTAAGAGTTTGACTGATCACCAAAGATTATTTTTCTCACTTTTATTCATTAGTTCTACTACTGCATATTGCAATAAATATGTACACATACATACATCCCTAGATTCTTGTATAGAAAAGCAAATTTATTAAGAAGTATATATATCTTTTGAGAACTCACTGGAATAGAATCTCACATTCACACTGATATTGACATGTATTTGACATTTTTGTATACATTTATTTCTCGTTGACTTATAATCGTTGAATATTTTACATGATACAAAATTATTCTGGCCTCTGATTTTCAAAAAGTGAGTTCCTATAACCAGGGAGACTACAAAGACATCCCCTGTACACCCTGTTCCAGATTCATTAGTTTGGCACAATTTGTTAGTTCATCACTTTTAAAACATTTCTATTTATGTTATGAATGTGGCATAAAGTTATTTATTATGTTCATCTATAAAATTCTTGATTATGTTCATTTTAGGCATGAGACATCAAATAGTTTGAACGTCCATTAAAGTTTCTATTTCAGTTGGTTGCAATTAAAATGACAAAGCCCTTTTCCACAGCAGGCATCCACTCGCCACTGGACTCTACCTCACTGTGGACTAAAAAATCACTAAGCATGAGTCAAAATTACATCAGAAGTCATATGAAAATATTTCCCAAGTATTTGAACATTCATGGGTAGTAGTTTACAAAGAGTTCATTTTGCAGAGAGGGCAAAGACTGAGTCATAATCCTTGCATTGGAGCTTGTAATGTTTTCTGCTGTTACTCAGTTTTTGTTTTGGAAACTAACAGTTCATTGGACAAAAACCATACTCACAATGGTATCTTTTCTGTATCAAAGAGGCCAGGAGATATGTGTCATTCTTTGCCCTTTTATTTATTTAGGAGGTCAGAGTCATAATCCAAAAACACACACACACACACACACACACACACGAGTCTAGGATGGTCTTCACTTTGAAATTTTGTTATATGAAATAGATTCTGGAACTTGGAAAGCTGGTTTTAATTCAGTGTTGTGAACGTAAAATAATAGATAGATGGAGATAGAGACGTATGTTCATGGACATATTTACATTTATAATGAAACTTGTTGAAACTTTGGAAAATAGATTAAAATACAAAGGAAAACATTGAAGTTATCTCATATCACACCACCCCGATCATCTCTATTAACATTTGGGTATAATTCCTTCTAACACATTTTTCTTAAGTATGCAAACACATATATTCATTAGAAATTGGAGTGCTGTGTTTTATATTGTTTTGTGTAATTTGCCCGTTATACAAATACCATTGAAAAATGTCCTGAGAATGTAAGCATTGGCTTTGACATGGTGAAGTCAGCATGTCCACAGGAGAAGATGAGAATGAGTCTTAGAAGGAAGAGGTTTATTACCCTTACAGGTTCCAGAGGCGGGGGTCACCGTATGCCACACAGGGCCCAGGAGAAAACACTGGGGTAGTCAGGAGGTAGAAGCAGGAGTGAGAGCAAAGTCTAGGCCAGAGCATTGACTGGGGTTTGGCAAGGCAGGACAGAGGAAAAATCTTCGGACTGGCTAGTTTAAAGAATTATACTGGGCTTTGGGGCATTGGGGTGACATCTAGTTTCCTGGTAACTAGCCCTGTAATAATTTAGGGCCAGGGACATGGCTTGGTATCTGATAATTAGATAAGGAGATGGCTGGGGAAATGGTTGGGGATTGGTTTGACTGCATACAAAAAACACGCTCCCAGACTGAGCCCCGTGTTATTTTATTTTTTTTTTTTTTTAATTTTTTTCAGGCATCTGGCTCTGTGGCCCAGGCTGGAGTGCAATGGCACGATCTCGACTCACTACAACCTCCGCCTCCCGGGTTCAAGCAATTCTCCTGCCCCAGCCTCCCGAGTAGTTGGGATTACAGTTGCCTGCCACCACACCCGGCTAATTTTTTGTATTTTTAGTAGAGATGGGTTTTCACTATGTTGGCCAGACTGGTCTTAAACTCCTGACCTCATGATCCGCCCACCTCAGCCTCCCAAAGTGCTGGGATTACAGGCGTGAGCCACCACGCCCGGCCAGCCCAGGGTTATTTCTAGGAAAACGCTAGCCCTGGGAGGGGCAATCTCTCCCTACTCAGCAAGAAATGCCAGAGCATCAAAAGTACAGAAAATAAGAAAATACAGTTAATATAATCTGCCCTGTGATGAGCAGATGTCAAATACAGAATCTAAGAAAATGTGGAGCAAAAGACATGGCTTCTTCATGGCTGCCTAGTAATCCATACAAATTACACAAAAATGTATAAAAATGTATTCCACAAATGACACAGTAGTTCTGCTTTTATTGGATGGTTATCTCTTTGTGGAAGTTTGATATTCTAAATAATTCCTCAATGAATGAACAGAGAGGAAAAAGGTAAAAAAGAGAATTTATGAATTTACTTTAACTGTTATATATAAATATGTGTATTATGTATAATTATATATGATACAATATATAATATGTAAAATATAATCATATGGTTATAATACAACTGAATATAAAAATGATACCATTATAATGATATATAATTTTTTTTGCTTTTGTCTACCTTAGGAAGTTAATAAAGCAAGCTTAGATCTATATTTACTGACTTCTAGAAATGCCCACAGTATACGGACATGTGAAAGAAGCATACTACAGAATAATGCATGAATTTAAAGTTCATTTCAGCACTAACAATTAACCAACCAAAGCCCTTTAGATAATATGCTATATATATTCATTTGAACAAGGAGATAGGTATGAAGGTACATACCAGACTACTAAAATTGGTTTCCACCAAGGAATGAGAAGCATAGATGGAAAGCAGGCAGGGAGAGATAATTAACTTTCTTTTTATACTTTTTCATATTGTATCTTTTAATGTATTACAACAGAAATGTATTAGTATAATTTGAAGACATTCAACAAATACATTTTTTAAAAAAAGATAAAAACATTTTGGCTTTTCTTATTCTTTCCTTTCAATAAACTGTTAGAGAGAATTTATTAATTTAAAAAGTATAAATATTTTAAGGATATATATATATGTATTACATATAAAACACGTGCTCCTATCAGCAGTGTACAAAAGCAGGTGTCTATTTCCCCCATAACTGCCAATACTGAACATTAACATTTCAAATAATGAAAAGAAATTGTAAACATATTTTATTTTATATTACTAGTAAAAATGAACTTTTTACCACTTGTTATTATTGTGAGGATAAAATGACCATTCTCTTTTTTTAAAGGAAGTTCTTCTTATTGATTTGTGAGAAATCTTTGTATATTAGTTATATATATAAACACAAATAGGTCAATGATATTATCCATTTGTCATGTTGCAAATACATTTCCCTTTTTGTCATCTGACCTGCACGTTTTGGTATGTAAAATGTAGGAGATACTCCTAATGGTTGGTACCTTGGTGTTTGCTGTTGTGTACTGTGGACAGAATCATTCTAGAAGGTAACTTTTCATGATTGATATGGATGGATGCAGTAACTCCTGAAAAAGCATTTTTTCCTTCTGAAGTCCAGGAAAAAGCATCTAAAATTATTTTAATTTTTAGTAAATTTGATGTTTATTTTATTATGACCCCATAGAATTCCATGTTTTCAATATTTTAGCTTTATATAAAACATCAATATCTCATAGGGAAAATCTATCCTTATTATGTCTTTTCCTAGGAATTTCCCAAATATTCTTTCCAATTTATTATTCAAAATATACTCTGAGGCTGGGCACGATGGCTCATGCCTATAATCCCAGCACTTTGGAAGGTCAAGGAAGGAGGATCACTTGAGGCCAGGAGTTCAAGACCAGCCTGGGCAATATAAAAAGATCTTGTTTCTACAAAAAAATCAAACATTAGCTGGGCATGGTGGCATGCACCTGTAGTCCCGGCTACTCAGGAGACTGAGGTGGAAGGATCACTTGAACCCAGGAGGTCAAGGCTGCAGTGAGCGGTCATGCCACTGCACTCCAGTCTGGGCGACAGAGTGAGACTCTGTCTCAAAAAAATAAATTATACACACACACACACACACACACACATATATATGCACATATATATAGAGAAAGATACACACACACATACATACATCATACATACATAGGAAGTATTTTGTTTGAAAAATATCCTTAAATTTTTCAATGGCTTTATTGAGGTATAGTTGATATACTAAAAACTGCACATATTTAATGTATACAATTTGATAAGTTTGAACATTTCCATATGGCTGTGAAACGATCACCACAATCAAGATAATAAGCATATCAACCACCTTCCAAAGGTATTTTTGTGTGTGTGCCACTTTGTTTTTGTACTAAAAACATAACATGAGATCTACACTGTTAACAAATGGGTAAGTACACAATACCGTATTAACTATAATCCCTATGCTGTAGAGAAAATCTCCAGAACTTACTCATCTTGTATAACTGAAACTTTATACCCATTGAACTACTCCCCATTTCCCTCCTTCACGCAGAAGTGAGATTGCTGGATCATGTGGTAATTCTATTTTTAATTTCTTTTGAGGAAACTCCATACTGTTTTCCACAGAGGCTGTACGGTTTTACATTCCCATCAATAATGTACAAGGGTTTCCATTTCTCCAAATCTTTGCCAATACCTATTATCTTTTATTTTATAATAACCATCCTAAAAGGTATGAAATGATATCTCACTGTTGTTTTGATTTCCATTTCCCTGATGGCTAGTGCTGTTCAGCATCTCTTCAAATACTTGTTGGCCATTTGTATCTTTTCTCTGGAGAAGGTCAATTTAAGTCCGTCGCCTATTTAAAAATTGAGGCTTAGATTATTATTGGAATTGTATTCGCTGAATAAATACATTTGGAAAAGTCTACTTTTTTATCAATCCTTACCACACCATTTTACTCTATCTATTAAAATTTTGTTTTGTGTTATTTAGCAAACTTTTGGCTTTGCTACCTTTTTAGAAATTCACTCCTGCATATGTTTTATATATTTGCTACTCTTCAGAGTAAGATTTTTATTAAATTTTCTAAACAGTTATTTCTGGTTTATAGGAAAGTTACTGATACCAGTGTGGTTTTCAATCCGGTCAAATATCTGAGCTGTCTTTCAATTTGATTAGCATTTTATTTCCTTGGAATTCCTAGCTCCACCACCTATAATTGTAAGAATTCTGCATTTTCCTTTCCCATAGGTATTTTAATTACTATGGTTTTCTACCTCAGTGCATTAATGAGAACTTCCAGAATAATGTAAAATAATGATGATAATAGTAGGTATCCTTGCCTTGGTTACTGAACTCTCTGGGAGCATATCATTATTATGTATTATATTGGCTTCAGCTTAAAATAGACATATTCTTAATGTCAAGGTATCTAATTTGCTAAAATTTTTTAAAGATGAGGATTACATATTGACTTTTAGTAAATACCTTTTCAGAATGTGTTTGGAAGCTTTTTTGTTTCTCCCTTCTAATCAATTAATTTGATGCACTAATATTTTTAAAATGCTACATCATTCTCGCATCCCTTAAATACAACTTAACTAATAAAAATTTTATTGGATATCAATGTAAGAATTAAAGAAAGAGGAGAGAAACACGAAGGGTGGCTGGCCAGTTAACAATCAGTAGAGGTACACATAATTTATTTTTGTTTGTGTTTCCCTGATATATATTTTCTTTTTTTTTTTTTTTTGGTTTGTTTGCTTGTTTGTTTTTTTGTTTTTGCTTTGTTTTTCTGATGGAGTCTTACTCTGTCACCCAGGCTGGAGTGCAGTGGCGTGATCTTGGCTCACTGCAGCCTCTGCCTCCAGGGTTCCAGTGATTCTCCTGCCTCAGCCTCCCGAGTAGCTGGGATTACAGGGACACGCCACCACGACTAGCTAATTTGTATTTTTAGTAGAGACAGGGTTTCACCACGTTGGCCAGGCTGGTCTGGAACTCCTGACCTCAGGCGGTCCACCCACTTTGGCCTCCCAAAGTTCTGGGATTACAGAAGTGAGCCACCGTGCCCAGCCTCATTTTTCTACTAAAGTAATTTTGGTTATTTTGTTTTAACTGTCTCTTATAAATGGAGCTTAGTTTAAAATATGAGCATTTTTTATTAATAAATATATATTTATTGCCATTACTAGTACGGTTACTATTGTTGGTAACATCATAGTTCATACATTTTTTTCAATTTTTAAAATTTATTTATTTTTTCCATAATATCAACTATCTTGTTACATAATTAAAAATTGTTTTGTTCTTTTTTCCCCCTGGACATTCAGCGTATCACATTTTCCTAGTGTCTTTCTAAGCTTTCTGTTTTCTTTGAGTCCAATTTTAGTAAATAAAATTTCCCTTGAAAATTATCCATCTAAGCTTTCAAATTCATTGGCTTGGAAGTGTGAAAAAGAGTCACATTTGATAATATCTCTTTTTTAATTTTATTTTTTTTTATTATTATTATACTTTAAGTTCTAGGGTACATGTGCATAATGTACAGGTTTGTTACATATGTATACTTGTGCCATGTTGCTGTGCTGCACCCATCAACTTGTCAGCACCCATCAACTCGTCATTTACATCAAGTATAACTCCCAATGCAATCCCTCCCCACTCCCCCCTTCCCATGATAGGCCCTGGTGTGTGATGTTCCCCTTCCCGAGTCTGAGTGATCTCATTGTTCAGTTCCCACCTATGAGTGAGAACATGCGGTGTTTGGTTTTCTGTTCTTGTGATAGTTTGCTAAGAATGATGGTTTCCAGCTGCATCCATGTCCCTACAAAGGACACAAACTCATCCTTTTTGATGGCTGCATAGTATTCCATGGTGTATATGTGCCACATTTTCTTAATCCAGTCTGTCACTGATGGACATCTGGGTTGATTCCAAGTCCTTGCTATTGTGAATAGTGCCGCAATGAACATACGTGTGCATGTGTCTTTATAGCAGCATGATTTATAATCCTTTGGGTATATACCCAGTAATGGGATGACTGGGTCATATGGTACATCTAGTTCTAGATCCTTGAGGAATCGCCATACTGTTTTCCATAATGGTTGAACTAGTTTACAATCCCACCAACAGTGTAAAAGTGTTCCTATTTCTCCACATCCTCTCCAGCACCTGTTGTTTCCTGACTTTTTAATGATCGCCATTCTAACTGGTGTGAGATGGTATCTCATTGTGGTTTTGATTTGCATTTCTCTGATGGCCAGTGATGATGAGCATTTTTTCATGTGTCTGTTGGCTGTATGAATGTCTTCTTTTGAGAAATGTCTGTTCATATCCTTTGCCCACTTTTTGATGGGGTTGTTTGTTTTTTTCTTGTAAATTTGTTGGAGTTCTTTGTAGGTTCTGGATATTAGCCCTTTGTCAGATGAGTAGATTGCAAAAATTTTCTCCCATTCTGTAGGTTGCCTGTTCACTCTGATGGTAGTTTCTTTTGCTGTGCAGAAGCTCTTTAGTTTAATGAGATCCCATTTGTCAATTTTGGCTTTTGCTGCCGTTGCTTTTGGTGTTTTAGACATGAAGTCTTTGCCCATGCCTATGTCCTGAATGGTACTACCTAGGTTTTCCTCTAGGGTTTTTATGGTATTAGGTCTAACATTTAAGTCTCTAATCCATCTTGAATTAATTTTCGTATAAGGAGTAAGGAAAAGATCCAGTTTCAGCTTTCTACTTATGGCTAGCCAATTTTCCCAGCACCATTTATTAAATAGGGAATCCTTTCCCCATTTCTTGTTTCTCTCAGGTTTGTCAAAGATCAGATGGCTGTAGATGTGTGGTATTATTTCTGAGGACTCTGTTCTGTTCCATTGGTCTATATCTCTGCTTTGGTACCAGTACCATGCTGTTTTGGTTACTGTAGCCTTGTAGTATAGTTTGAAGTCAGGTAGCGTGATGCCTCCAGCTTTGTTCTTTTGACTTAGGATTGTCTTGGAGATGCGGGCTCTTTTTTGGTTCCATATGAACTTTAAAGCATTTTTTTCCAATTCTGTGAAGAAACTCATTGGTAGCTTGATGGGGATGGCACTGAATCGATAATATCTCTTTATTTCTTCTGATTTCAATGTTTATTTCACCCTTACCGTCTCTTTATTTGTGTTTATGTATGTGTCTTCTTTCTCCTTTTCTTCCCTTGACTAAGTTAGCTGGTGTTTTTTCTATTTACCAATTGTTTTCAAGAAACAGAATTTTAATAAGTTAACTGTATCTTAGATCTACTATTTTTCTATAGCTCATTAATTTCTACTTTTATCTTTACTGTTTCTTTCTTTGGTTTGTTTAATTGTCTTTACTTTGCTGGGGGGAGGTTCTTAACTTTTCAGCTGAGAATTTACTTTATTTTCACTATTTCACTTTTATTAATAAAAGTGTTTAGTTCTATGAATTTTTCTCTGATATCTACTTTAAAAGTGTTCTATAAGTTCTGATACATAATATTTTCATTATTATTAAGTCTTAAGAATTCTATATTTCTCTTTGCATTTGCCATTTCACTCAAGAGTTTTAACTCAGATGGTTTTATGATGTGCAGGTTTAATATTGGCCCTTCAGTTCTTCCTCTTTTATGTACTTTGACAAGATGGGGTGGGGCAATTGGGATACTGCTTCCTCTCCACAAAGACCTGTGGCTAGAGCTTAAGTTGAATGTTCTGCTGAAATTCAGCTTATATTTTTCTACTAACAAGTAATTCGAAGTTGGGGGGCTATTTTTCTTCTGGTTTGGTTGACATTGTGGGTTATGTGGGTTGCATTTATGTTTCTTACTGGTCTGTATAGTTTTCTGGAGGATGTGTGGAGAGATCCAAATTCAGTAACAGTCATTTTCCTGGGCTACCTGAAGGTCTCCATCATTGTCTATAACCTGAAATTTTCATTCCTTCAGGCTAAAATTTTAATATTTGACATTTAATTGAATTGAATATCTTTCAGGTTTCTAGTTTCTCCCATCTTCTTTTCTTTCTCTGAGTACCATACGGAATCTCCAATCTTAAACCTATTATAGACTCAAAGAACTCTGAATTATCTATTACAATTTAAATCTACTGTAGGAATCTTTTCTACACCTGATCCAAAAAAAATGTGAAAATGGCTACTCAGGCTCTGGTCTCTCATTTTCAAGTTTGCAAGGCAACACAATAAACATTTAGAAAATTATATTTTGGTTTTTGTTTTGAAAGATCTTTTAAAGTAATAAATGAAAAATATAACTCTTAGGAATGCATGCCCATTGGTCATATCTCACCCTATAGTATGGATACCTAGGTGCACTTATTTGCACATTCCAGAGACTAAGCCTGATAGCACAGAATAAATATAAATGCTCTGCCCTGAAGATACGAAGAGAAGGAAGAGAAATCATTTATTTACATTATACCAACACAAACACATTATGGTATAGAATGAAACATGTGGATAATATTTTTAATGAAATATGACTTCTCAAAGAAATTTGACAAGTATCACTAAGAATACTTTGGGAAAAATCTAAAAATCACTTCTCATCTAAAGTAGCAGGAAAAAACATGCCTGTATAGTCTATACAAAATCGTCTATATGGCTTCCAATGTTTTCATGTTCCCTATAAGTTTTCTGATTGTCATAATAAGTATTTTTATTTTCCCTAATTATTCTGTATATGACATAGGTTTTGGTCTTAACTATCCCAGTCTTACTTTTTTATTTACTTTCCATTTTGCAATAAAATAAAAGTAATGGGGCAGCTATAACACTCCAGGTATTCCCAGATGTTCTTGCATGATCTGAACTATGTATGCTTTTATGTGTGTACTCTAACACTTAATTAGAATTTTTTTAACTCTTGAATCCCATGTTTGGTTTTGACTGCAAACCAATTATATTTATTTAGATAAAGCTACAAATCCCAGGTATTTCTGATAAGCATTCCTGTATGTGTGTGCACGTGTGCATGTGTGTGAATGCATATGCAAGTGTATTTACATATTTCTCTCTATATCTATACTTCTATACATTTGCTAAAAATATTTACATAGGTAATTTCTTAAATATCAAATTTGATCTTTTTCTACTTAAATTTTACCTGGTCAATGTCAATTCCTCTTACCTATTAAAATAATTTTGAATCTTGAGCCCAAAAACCAAGGGTGCGAACGGGAGTGGAGATGAACATGATTAGGAGAAAAGTATTTGCATTTGCTTTTTATAGTATCAGATTTAATGCTATGCAAGGTACCTACAAAAAATATTTCTTTAAATTAGCATGCTATGCCCCTAAAGTGCAGGTAGATTTCCCATAGGTTAGGACAAAAAAAAAACATATTTTTTAAAGTATTGATTTAATTTATTGAATCCAAAATATAAAGAATAGGATATACCCAGACAGAAGCTCAGTAGCATTTAGCTAGAGGACCCTGTCCAGACTGACCTCAATCTCTACAGGAACACAATAGATGAAGCTGCCGACTAGCCCATGAAACCACCTCACTTCATTACTATACATCTCACATTTCATCATCTGGTCCACAGGAATATTATAATGTACTTTTACAATCTTTTTAGTTTTGGGTAGACTCCAATAGATGCCCATTAAGTAAAGACATGGCCTCTTAACACTACTTTGCTCCAAAAAAGGAAGGAAGGAAGGAAGGAAGGAAGGAAGGAAGGAAGGAAGGAAGGAAGGAAGGAAGGAAGGAAGGAAGGAAGGAAGGAAGGAAGGAAGGAAGGGAGGGAGGGAGGGAGGGAGGGAGGGAGGGAGGGAGGGGGAGGGAGGGAGGGAGGGAGGGAGGGAGGGAGGGAGGGAGGGAGGGAGGGAGGGAGGGAGGGAGACGGAAGGAAGGGGAAGGGAGGAAGGAAGGAAGGGTGGGGGAAGGAAGGAAGGAAGGAAGGAAGGGGGAAGGAAGGAAGGAAGGAAGGAAGGAAGGAAGGAAGGAAGGAAGGAAGGAAGGAAGGAAGGAAGGAAGGAAGGGGGAAGGAAGGAAGGGGGAAGGAAGGAAGGGAGGAAGGAAGGGAGGGAAATAGTTGCAGCATAAAACCTAGGAAACAACCTGAAAATGGGGTCTCCAAAGAGATAAATTGGTTTTAAATGGACACTGGAAGAAACAGGAGAATTTTTCTCTAGTCAACAACTATGAAAAATCCAGTCAATCAAAAATCAGTAATAACTTTGCTTCTTAAGATATAATAGTGCTTGAAACAAGGAATTCATTGAATGATGTTAAAAGGCTTACATATCACTGAGAAAAATTAAAGTTTTTATAAATCAAAATATTCATTCCAGTGCCAGGAATCTAACTATGACATATAGAAAGTCATGAAGTATAATTGCTTCTGTCACAGAAACCAGAAAAAAAAAAGCAAAAAAGGAGAAACAATGTACCAAAGAGTAGATAGTACAAATAGCAAAATGTTAGACTTAAACTCAACAATATTTGATTAAATGTAAATGAAATAAAAAGCCAGAGTTTGTCAGACTATTTTAAAAAGGCCCCCAAATGTATATGCTTTCTACACGAAACACATTAGTAAATACATATCACAGATATGAAACACATATGCTGACAGTAAGACAGTATAAAATGTTATACCAAACAACTGGAAATCAAAAAGTATGGTTATCTTATTATCAGGAAAAGGAGACTTCAATACACAGAATATGTTAAAGTTAGGAGAACATAACAACCCATGGTATGAATGCACCAAGTAACATAACTTCAAAAAGTATTTTGAACAGATGCTCAGAAACTAGCTTTCTGACACCTGATTTTCTGTAAGACAGTATAGAACATTTCATATAGGAGTCTCTCTCCAGCAAATTGTAATTGGTATTAACATATTTCTTAATATGAAATATTCTGGCAAGTGTGCCTCACCTATCTTGATAATAATGATGATAACAATAGTAATGGCAACAGCTGTTAATGGTGTTTGGATGATTCCAATCTTCCAGGCACTGTGCCAAGAAGTTTATGTATTTTCCATAACAATTTATCCTATTTCAAAGATAAAGAAACTAATGATTATAAAGAGGTTGAAGGATTTTTAAATGTTCATATTACTAGCAATGACTAGGCTAAGATTTGAAGTTCCTAAGTGCTCACATTAACATTTTAAAGTGAATTACTCTGATGTGCCAATGAGCTTTCTCTTTCCAGTAACTACTTAAGTAATTCAGACACTTGATTTGCAGCAAGGAAGAAGAGGAATAAAACGAAGAAAACTTTGAGAAAAAGTAGGCAAATCAAGAGATTGTTGTGAGATGTGACATAAAGTCCATGGGTTGTGAGGAATAAGGAGGAACTGGATCATGATGGTAGTACAAAGATAGATGTCAATCACAAAAAAATAAATTCACCTGCTTTGTAATTTTGCCTTGAGCCAGTGTTTCCAACCTTGCAATAGAAACCAATATTGGCACAGTAGTAGCACATCTGGTTGCTGCCTAAGACTTTCTTGGAGATACATGTACCATTTTATGATTTTTTTCCTGTCGACTTTTATTTTTAGGTTTAGGGGGCACAGGTGCATGTTTGTTATGTGGGTAAATTGTGTCTTGGGGGTTTGGTGTACAAATTATTTCATCACCCAGGTAATGAGCATAGTACCTAACAGGTAGTTTTTTTGATGCTTACCCTCTTACCACCTCTACCCTCAAGTAGGTGCCAGTGTCTATTGTTCTCTTCTTAGTGTCCCTGTGTATTAAAGGTTTAGCTCCCACTTATAAATGAGAACATGTGGTATTTGTTTTTCTGTTCCTGCATTAGTTCACTTAGGATGATGGCTTCCAGTTGCATCTATGTTGCTGCAAAGGACATGATCTTGTTTCTTTTCATGGCTGCATAGTATTAATATCCCATGGCATATATGTACCACATTTCCTTTACCCAGTCCACTGTTGATGGGCACCTAGGTTGATTTCATGTCTTTGCTATTGTGAATAGAGCTATGATAAACATACATATGCATATGTCTTTATGGTAGAATGATTTGTATTCCTTTGGGTATATACTCAGTAATGGTATTGCTGGATCAAATGTTAGTTCTGTTTCAAGTTCCTTCAGAAATCTCCAAACTGTTTTCCACAGTACCTGAACTAATTCACATTCCCACCAACAGTTTTTAAGTGTCCCTTTTTCTCCACAACCTCACCAGCACATTCCCATCAACAGTATATAAGTGTTTCCTTTTCTCCACAACCTCACCAGCATCTGTTCTTTTTATACTTTTTAATAGCCATTCTGACTGTTGTGAGATGGTATCTCATTATGGTTTTGATTTGCATTTCCCTGAAGATTAGTGATGTTGAACATTTTTTCATATGCTTGTTGGTCACATGTATATCTTCTTTTGAGAAGTGTCTGTTCATGGACTTTGCCCATTTGTAATGTGGTTATTTGTTTGCTTGTTGATTTCTTTAAGGTCCTTAAAGATTTTGGATACAAGACCTTTGTTAGATGCACAGTTTGCAAATATTTTCTCCCACTCTGTAGGTTGCCTGTTTACTCTGTTGATACTTTCTTTCGCTGTGCAGAAGCTCTTTAGTTTAATTAGGCCCCACTTGTCAATTTTCGTTTTTGTTTCAATTGTTTTTAGAGTCTTCACCATAAAATCCTTGCCAGGGCCTGTGCCCAAATGGTATTTCTTAGATTTTCTTCTAGGACTTTCATAGTTTTAAGTTTTATGTTTAAGTCTCTAATACAGCTTGAATTGATTTTTGTATATGGTGAAAGGAAGGGGTCCACTTTCAATCTTCTGCATATGGCTAGCCTGTTATCCCAGACCACTTATTAAAAAGGGATTCCTTTCCTTATTACTTTTTATTGTTAACTTTGTCAAAAATCAGATGGTTTTAAGTGTGCAGCTTTATCTCTGGGACCTCTAACCTGTTCCATTGGTTTGTGTACCTGTTTTTGCACCCACTCCATGCTGTTGTGGTTACTCTGGACTTAAAGCCAGGTAGTGTGATGCCTGTAGATTTGTTCTTTTTGCTTAGGATTGCCTTGGCTAGTCAGGCTTCTTTTTTATTCTATATGAATTTCACAATAGGTTTTCCTAATTCTGTGAAAAGTGTTCTTGGTAGTTCAATGGAAATGGCTTTGAATCTGTAAATTGTTTTAAGCGATATGTCCACTTTAACAATATTGATTATTCCTGTCTAGGAGCACAGAATGTTTGGCCATTTGTTTGTGTCATCTCTGAATTCTTTCAGCAGTGTTTTGTAATTCCCATTGCAGACATCATTCGCTTCCCTGGTTAGTTGTATTCCTAGGTATTTTGTTCTCTTTGTGGTTACTATAAATGGGATCATAATATTGATTTGGCTCTCAGCTTGGATATTACTGGTGTATAGAAATGCTACTGATTTTTATACATTGGTTTTGCATCCTGAAACTTTGCTGAAGTTGCTTATCAGATCTAGGAGCCTTTGGACAGAAATTATGGAGTTTTCTAGGTATGGAATCATATCATCTACAAAGAGAAGTAGCTTGACTTAACTCTCTTCCTGTTTGGATGCCATTTATTTCTTTCTATGGCCTAATTGCTCTAGCTGGGACTTTCAGTACTATGTTGAGAGCAGCAGTGAGAGAGGACGTCCTTGTCTTACTTCAGTTCTCAAGGGGAATGCTTCCAGCTTTTTCCCAGTCAGTATGATGCTGGCTGGGGGGTTGTCATAAATAATTCTTATGAGTTTGAGGTATGTTCCTTTGATGCCTCGTTTTTTGAGGTTTTTTAACATAAACAGATGTTGAATTTTATCAAAAGCCTTTTTTGTATCTATTGAGATGATCATTGGTTTATGTTTTTAGTTCTCTTTATGTGATGAAATCACATTTATTGATTTACATATGTTGAATCAACCTTGCATTCCAGGAATAAACCCTACTTGACCATGGTGGATTAGCTTTGTGATATGCTTCTGGAGTTGATCTGCTAATATTTTGTTGCAGATTTTTAAATCTATGTTCATTAGGGATATTGGTCTGATTTTTTTTTTTTTTTTTTTTTTTTTTTTTTTTTTTTTTTTTTTTTTTTTGAGACAGAGTTTCACTCTCATTGCCCAGGCTGGAGTGCAATGGCACAATCTCGGCTCACCACAACCTCCGCCTCCCTGGTTCAAATGATTCTCCTGCCTCAGCCTCCCGAATAGCTGGGATTACAGGCATGCACCACCACTCCCGGCTAATTTTGTATTTTTAGTAGAGACATGGTTTTGCCATGTTGGCCGGGCTGACCTTGAACTCCTGACCTCAGATCTGTCCACCTTGGCTTCCCAAAGTGCTGGGATTACAGGCATGAGCCACAGCACCTGACCAACATCCTGATCTGCCCACCTTAGCTTCCCAAAGTGCTAGGATTCCAGGCCTGAATTTTTGTTTATTGTATCTCTGTCAGGGTTTAGTATCAGAATGATGCTGCCTTCATAGGATGAGTTAGAAAAGAGTCCCACTTCTCAATTTTTTGGAATAGTTTCAGTAGGATTGGTCTAACTCTACTTTGTATGTCTGGTAGAATTTGGCTATAAATACATCTGTACCAGGGATTTTTTTGGTTGGTCGGTTTTTTATTACTGATTCCATTTAGGAACTTGTTATTGGTCTTTTCAGAGTTTCAATTTCTTCCTGGTTCAATCTTAGGAGGTTCTACAATTCCAGAAATTTATCCATTTCTTCTAGGTTTTCTGATCTGTGTGCATAGAGGTGTTCACAATAGTCTCTGGGTTTGCGGTTTGTTTTTTGTTTGTTTGCTTGTTTTGTTTTTTTATTTATGTAGGATTGGTAGTAAACTTCCCTTTTACGTTTCTGATTGTGTTTATTTGGATCTTCTCTCTTTATTTCTGTATTAGTCTAGCCAGTGGTCTATCAATCTCACATATTCTTTCAAAAAGACAACTTCTGGTTTTGTTAGT
The DNA here is from genome assembly GCF_024542745.1 of Macaca thibetana thibetana. Classification (NCBI taxonomy): domain Eukaryota; kingdom Metazoa; phylum Chordata; class Mammalia; order Primates; family Cercopithecidae; genus Macaca; species Macaca thibetana. The sequence continues at coordinate 18,763,772 of NC_065581.1, read as the reverse complement.
CGTTTGTATTGTCATTCATGTCTCAATTTTGTGCAGTTCAGGTCTGATTTTAGTTTTTTGGTTTGTTTTTTTTGTTTGTTTGTGTTTTTTTGCCTAGCTTAATTGGTTTGTTCTTGTTTATTTTAGTTCCTTTAGGTGTGATGTTTGGTTATTAATTTGAGATATTTCTAATTTTTTGATGTGGGCATTTAGCATTATATGCTTTCTTCTTAACACTGCTTTAGCTGTGTCACAGAGATTCTGGTAAGTTGTATCTTTGTTCTCATTAGTTTCAGAGAATTTCTTGATTTCTGCCTTAATTTGATTATTTACCCAGAAGTCATTCAGGAGCAGATTGTATAATTTCCATGTAATTGTAAGGTTTTGAAAGATCTTCTTAGTCTTGATTTTCTTCTTCTCTGTGGTCCAAGATTATGGCTGGTATAATTTCAGATTTTTTTAAATTTGTTGAGAATTGCTTTATGGCTGAGCATGTCATCAATTTTAGAGTATGTGCCATGTGCAAATGAGAAGAATGTACATTCTATTGTTATTAGGTGGAGGATTTTGTAGATGTTTGTTAGTTCTATTTGTTCAAGTGTCAAGTATAGGTCCTGAATATCTGTATTAGAACAGGGATACCCTGTTAAATGTTAAACATTACTTTTTATTTTGGCAATGCTTCCCATGTAATTTAACATGTCAAATAATCCTATTGACCTCTCTTTTGAATGCTTTAGGAGCCCTTTGTAGCATCTTAGGTTAGAGGTACAACCTAACCTAGGTTAGAGGTTAGAAAAGACAATGTTGAAGCTGAAATTTTATTTTTGGAAGCCTATTAAATATGTTAAAGGTTTAAAACACTTGATATTATGAAATAGAATTCCAGGTCACCATAAGTCATTCATTTAGCCAAAGTGATGACTCAAAAATTTTAAAAAGGCAAAAACCTTTACTCATTGATAGAAGGAAGACTTAGCTTTCCAAACAATGTCTCTTGTCTTTTCCTTCTTATTTTTGGTAGTTTATTTAAAAGGCAAACAAAAATTTTTATGATCACTTAATATTACATGAAAATCTTATTCAAGAGAGAAAGTCAAATTTCACCCTTGTATTGGGGTACTATTAATGTCAATCCCAATTTCTAATAAAACATTACAGACAAATCTATTCAGCTTTAATCAGTTTGATCAAAAGGTGAGATTCTCATAAATCTTTTATAACCCTTGACAAATTCTTGTTAAAGAGCAAGTCAGTGCCCTAAGAAAACCCTGTTGTGTTTTTGTTCCAATGTTCAATTTATGGAAAATACTGAATAATACACCTTTAATGTTAGCCAGTGTGTTTACACACAGAATTTCTTTTACAAGATCAATTTTCACAAACCTTCCATAACTTGCTCAAACCTTCAGCTTTATCCCAACTAAAAGCAATCCTTTAACCCTTTAATCTAGGTCAAAAAAAATCTGCATTAACCTACCTTCTTATACTCTTTCACCAAAAACACATTTCACTTCCCTTACACACCTTGCACATAAAACTGTTTCTTCAGTAGTCTCAATTACATGCTACACTATTAACTCTTAGCAATTTTTAGTGAAAAAATGGTTAGTAAGCGATTTTCATTATGTACTAGGTTTGGAGCCTAGGACACCAGGCAGAAGTGCAGGTAAAGTCTGACTCTTTCCAGTATAGCTAGGGGTACGGCTAATGGCTAACTCCACATGTCCCCAGGTCTTACCTAGCTGTAAAGCAGACAAGCTGAACAATTTTCAAAAGCCAAAGAAGCAGTTTATGACATTAAAGCATTGAGTAAACCTAATACCTGACCTGCATAATTTAGACCAAATATCTTTATTTTACCAATAATCTTTAAAACTGCTGTTATTTTCCAAAGATTACTAAAGATTAAAAAGTATGAACTAAAAGGCATCACACTTTTTACTTTTCTGACAATATTTGATTTAAGCACCTATTATTTTTAAGCCAATTAATCAGAGCTTTTTTATATTAAACATCACACACACGGCACACACATATAAATACACAGACAGACAGAAGAACCAGTAGTTGTAAGATTTTTGATTTGCCAGTTTCTTAATTGGATTACTGGCTTTAGGGTGGTGCCCTTGGAGGAAACAGAACCAGGAAATCATGCAGTTTCTATAGCCTAATAAGCGGGCACAGCTGGAAAGCAAAAACAGATCTCCCAAATTAAGGGTCCCACTTTTATACCACATCCTGGATTCCCAAAAAGAGGAAATGCTATGGGAGAAGACAATGCAATGTTTTTATCATGCATTTTATTACAAAGCAACCCAAAGCCAATCAGCCCATTCTGTGATCAACCCATCCCCCGTGGGAGTCTTATCTCAGTGTGGGTAGCAACATTTCCATACTTCTAGGTGGCCAAGAGCATGCTTCTCCGATTCAAAGGTGCAAAGAGTTGAGTATTCCCCCCTAACGGCCATTGGCTATCCCCAAAATTATATATTATACACCAAAGCTTTCTCATAATGCAAAGTAATTTCTGATAGCCCCAAAAGTCAAAAATTGTCAGATAATGCAATGTAAAACAAAACAGAGCCTTAAATTTTGAGAGGGATCTATCTGCTTTTAACCATAGCACTCTAAAAGTCCTTTTAAATCCTCTTATTACCTGACTTTAGCTAGGCCAAATGGCCAATATTTCTGGCTTTTGAATTTTACCAAAGGTAACCTTCTAGGTGCTGAAAGAAAGGAAAATTCAAGACTGTTCATGGAGGGGAGGGGATTCAACAAATGGTAAAGGTCATGCAAATATCACCAAAAAGGACTCACTCCCTAAGCCAAGACTGAACCCGGGCTACCACTGTGAAAAGACAAAGCCTTAGCTACTAAACTACAACACTGGGCAGTTTCCATTGCTCTGCCTAGAAGGATTCTAGAGCAGTTAAATTTGAGCTCACAAAAGCTTTTTTTTTTTTTTAGATTTAGTCTCGTTCTTTCACCCAGGCTGGGGTGCAGTAGAGCAATCTCGGCTCATTGCAACCTCCGCCTCCTGGGTTCAAGTGATTCTCTCCTGCCTCAGCCACTAGAGTTGCTGGGATTACAGGCATGCACCACCATGCCCAACTAAATTTTGTATTTTTAGTAGAGATGGGTTTCACCATATTAGCCAGGCTGTTCTTGAACTCCTGACCTCAAGTGATGTGCCTGCCTCGGCCTCCCAAAGTGCTGGGATTAGGGGTATGAGCCACCGTACCCGGCCTCTTTCTTTTTAATAAAGACAAGATCTTGCTCTGTTGCACAGGCTGGAGTACAGTGGTATAGTCACAAAGGCTTTTAATTGTTCAATAATTTTTAGGGCTAACTATGACATGAACCCCCCAATTCCTGTTCCCTAGATGGCAGAGACCAAGAGAAAGTACTGCCACAGGGTTACGAGGTCAAATTCCCAAGGACATAAAACAAGATGGAAACCTCATCCAGTTTTTTGTTTGTTTCAGGTACCTGCAGTAAAGTTTGTTACTGACCAGCTTGCTGGGCCATCTTGAATAGTGAGCTTATGGTGTCCGAAGCCCGTGTTCTATCCTAACGTACTCCTCTTTATGACAAAACCATACAGAAGACACACAAAGCACACCAAATTTGCTACAGCTTAGGAGCCTTTTTCACATTAATTAGAACTTTACAGAGGAGATAAACAGTGATTTTTTTTTTTACCAGTCATCCAACCATTTTGCACAGAAAGAGAGAGGTGAGAAGGATAAGGATGAGAGAATCTCCTGAATGAAGGCAAAAGGAAGTCCCAGGACAGCAGTTGTGCAGGATGCCTGAAAGAAAGCTGTCCAGTTGGAAGCAAGTGAATTGAGGAGCCCAAAAGAGGAAAAATAAGGATCTAACCATTCACCTGATAATTGTATTGAAGTTGTTGGGAATAAGAGGAGAATTAGAATTAGTTTCATATGAACTAAGCAAAAAAAAATTTGAGACAATTTTTAACAGCAGGAAAACAAACGTATTAGAAGACAAAATCCTCATAGATTTTAATATGTGACTCAGAGTGAGTTACACTTCATGAAATATTATGCTATTTTGTAATCATAAAATGTAAACTTAAAAATATTATTAACAAAAAACTTGAAATAGAATTACATTGGAAAGGAAGGGCAGCAAATAGGGTGAGGGACAGGGGAGAGAGAAAGACCAAATTCTCATGTACTATAGAAAGAAGTGGATAAAATACCTCTAAAAATGATGACCCAAGCAATAGTAGTACAAGAATATCATTTATAATACAGTTTCAATTACTTTGATATAAACAAAATATAAATTGATATAAATATATATCAAAATATAAGCAAAATTGATATAAACAAAATAATTGAAACTATTTTTCTATTAGAAGTGAGACTGGTGGAGAAGGATACCAGTGTTCTTCATTATAAGCCTTTAATGACATTTGTCTTTAACAATATGTGTATATTACTTTGATCTAAAAGACCTTTAAAAACAAATAAAACAGGGTTACATAGATCTGTTTCTCTCAAAGGATGTTCCTAATGTGCAATTAAATGAAAAAGCCATGATGCATTAATGTTTGTGGTAAATTTCTTATTTTTCACAAACTCAAAAAGAAACAAATACACTTTACATGTGTGTAGGAGTATGACTATGGATAATACCAAAGAATACATGACCCTGATTCATTGGGGGGGTGGGTAGAACTGCAGTTGGGGAGAAGGAAGATGGTTAATTTCCACCCAAACCTTTAACCATTGACTTTTATCATTTTTAAAGTTTAAAACCCAATCTGCCTCCTGAGCCAAAATTATTTTTCTTTTGCCATAAAGGACATTAGTGGGACAACTGATGAAATTGAATAAGCTCTGTATGTTAGATAATATTACTACATCAAGCTTAATTTCCTGATTTTGATCATTATACTATTGTTATTTAAGAGAATGTCTTTGTTTTAGGAAATACACACTGAAATGTTTAGTGATAAAAATATCTTTATGTCTGCAACTTACTCTTAACCAGTTCAGAAAAAAATCACACAGAGAGAGAGAGAGAGAGAGAGAAATAAAGCAAATATGGAAAAATATTGTAACACTGGTATCCCTCCTGAATGCAGGGTTTAAGGGAATTCTTTGCACTATATTTCTAACCATTTTGTGCATCTAAAGTTATTACAAAATAAAAAGTAATAATAATAATAATCGTGTACAAAAATGCTCTCAAGTTACTCCCAGGAATATATCCTTGAGATTGGGACAAAAATACTGCCTTTTTATCATAGTGTTATTAGCAAGTTCCTACCATCAGATATTCATTATAGAAATCATTTTGGAGCCAAGAGATATTCCATCTGAGTTCTTCCTAAGACAGAAGAAAGTTAAAAATGACAAACATGACTTACCACCCTGAGGTGGTTTTAAAAAAATGGACCATAATTGTTTTAGAAAGAATTATTTGAAAAGGGAAGTATTTTTTGCTCTGCCTCTCATATTGCACCTATATCAGACAAGTTGATCTTATTAAAGATAATTGAAATGGGATTTTAAGGCATATTTTTAAAAGTGCTTCAAGAACCCTAAATAAATTGAAATGAAGCCAGTTCCCTCAGATACATGCTTGAAGTAATTGTTTTGTTAAATTTTATCGAAGGCATTTCTGAACTAGGTCAGAGTTTAATGCAGGTTAACTTTTTCTAAATTTTTGCTTTTCTTCAAGGGCAACCAATGATAACTGTGCTAAATTCAATGGTGGACAAACAGCACTAGAGTAAGCCATATTTGATCACTCATCTAATCTACCCACTAACAGCAATCTTTATATAAAAACTTTAGACAGTCACCTATACGTATATATTCTCTCTGCTTTGAGTATTGTTGCTCAAAGAAGAGAAGTTGCTGCTTACTTATATGTGCAATAAATATGATACATGGGAAGTGTAACTCCTTAGCTGGGTAATTTAGGTAAATTCACTTGTTTCTCTGAATATCTCTTTTCCTCATCATTAAAAAGAAGAGCATTAGGCTAGATGACTTTGAGCTCCTTTTTAATTCTGATAATACTTGTATTAGTAGTCAGACTTCTTCAGAGAAACAGAATCGACAAGATATACATGTGTATATATGTGTACACATATATGTGTATGGAGAGAGGGGATATTTTTAAAACTGGATCACACAATCGTGGAGATGCAAGTCCAAAATCTGCAGGGTGGGCCAGTAGGCTGGAGACCCAGAGAAGTACTCAGTCCAAGTTCAAAGACAGTCTGCTGGCAAAACTCCCTCTTCTTCCAGGGAGGTAAATATTTTTCTAATGAGGCTTTCAATTGATTGGATGAGACCTACCCACATTTTGAGGACAATCTGCTTCACTCAAAGTCTACTTAATTTAAATGTTAATTCCATACAAAAAAGCACCTTCACAGTAAGTTCCAGAATAATGTTTAACCAAATATCTAGGCACTGTGGCCTAGCTAAGTTAACACAAAATTAATCATCTCAATATTTTATACTATAGTGATAATTTCTTAAAAACAGTGTGAGAAGCATTGTTACACTTTTTCTACAGAAAAGCCTAAGAAACTCCACTATAAGTCCCGGGAAAACTGTTATTTTTAAACAACTAAGGTTCTTCTCTATGAATGTTTCAGCCATCACAACATGGAGTGAAATCAGATCTTAAACAGCAATTTCAGCTACCAACAGGACATCTTATGCAATGTCAGTATACACTGACTTCAAGGAATTATATTGAATCCTACTATTGACTCTGTCTCAGACCTACAAATGATGGTTCTGGCTTGAGCCTCAGAATGCAGATCTGGAAAGGATGCAGAGGCCCATTGTCTGTGTCTTTTCCTTACAAAATTGTATCAACTTCCTTAGTAGGGATTCCAACTTATCATGTCAGTATTGTGATATCATATTTGGCATGCGAATAACTCATAGCAGTACTCCCATCACATTTTAAGGAATTATTTACCTCAGCAATAAAAATGCATTAACTAGTAATAGTGTTATCACTTATTTAAAAATAAACAGATAGTTTTGAGAAGTAAAAGTGTACCAGCAGCATTATATTCATACTACTAAAGTATAAATCTCTTTTATTTGTGTTTTGACTATTTTTCTTCCAAGGATTCTAATATTTTGGGATGTGGAACCAACTATAAAGGAAGCAACAATCAGGCCTTCACGAGCATTCCCTCATTATCACAAAATAACTCTGAACAAACCCCATTTCAATTACCATGGTGCCCAACTAGAAAATCTAAGTGAAATATAAAGAAGCAATTTGAGAATATAATACACCCTGGTCTGTATAATTCTCAGTTTTGCACTCACACATGAACCTGAGGACTTCAGCCATAAAGGCAAGAAAGAAGTCACGTGGTGGGCTAGTTCCAGAATTCTCAGCAAGATTAACTTGAGTGTAGTTAAAATGAGTAACCAGAAGATTTCTTTGCCTGTACATCCTCAGATAGGTTTGAATGAAGACAATGGAGGTTAGTCTTGAGCTGCACCCCAAGGGTTATTAGCAGGAATGACTCTATTTGCTGAACATGGAGTTTCAACAGCAGTTTGAGGAATGAAAACCATGGTGGGTTTTATGCATAAATGTCCTCCAACCCTCCACAGTAGTCTACAAATCCCCCGTCCCCAGACAGGGTGTAAACAAGGCCCTTTTGTAAGCTTGCAGTTCCTCATTGAGTGTTATGATAAATCCTTTGGTACCTCCCCAAGATCCAGCAGTTCTGTAATCCGGTCCTTTCCAGGGAGTTTTGCTGGAGGACACACAACTTAGATGCTTCAAACTATTTTTTTTGCTAGGCCTCAGCCCTCCACAAGCCAGACCTGATGACAAATTATCAAGTTCACCAAGATGGCATCTATGTTCTGACACATTAAGAAAGGCTGTTTGCCTTCAGTTTCAAGGGCAAAAGAGATCATTGTGGTAAATAATAAAAGAGGATTGTTTTAAAAGCATAAACAAGTTCTTCAATTTGACAAAAGTATACAATGATCCAGTCCAATTACAAGCAAACTCGGAGGAGAATGGGAAGAAAGTTGATGCCACCCCATTCTTTTCATGGGGTGTTAATTGAAAGAAGACAGGGAAAATGAGTCATTACCTCCATGCTCACGGAATGAAAAGGAGAGTGTCAAATGCATGGCTGGTCAAAGGCCCAGGTAAAGAAAGTCCCTTGTAGCTGACCTTAAACCAAGTAGGAGTGCACTGAGGTGTCCTTTGCTTGCAAAGCCCAAGGATAGCTCCAATTTCAAAAAAACACTAGAAATATCTGGGCCATCCATTGGTGTCCCAGCTCCTCATTTGAGTCCCTTGATATGGAACAGTCAGTGAAACAGGAGGTTAAAATGTCTCTCAGTTGATAAAGCAGAGACTCTTCCTTAACCATTTTACAGGCACATTATGAAGGAACATAAAGTGACACATGTTTTCACACATGGAGTGGGTTGGTCATTGAAAAGCAGCTTTGTGCATACATGTGTTATGATAAAGACACAGGAGATGTTGCCTTATTCCTGGACTATTTTTGTCTTTTTTTTTTTTTTAAGTGCTTCTCGCATATGTCCATTGCAGCACTATTCACAATAGCAAAGACATGGAATCAACATAAGTGTCCATCATTGATAGACTGGATAAAGAAAATGTGGTACATATACACCATGGAATACTATGCAGCCATAAAAAGGAACAAGATCATGTCCTTTGCAGGGATGGAACTGCAGGCCATTATCTTTAGCAAACTATCGTAGGCACAGAAAATCAAATCCCACATGTTCTCACTTATAAGTAGGAGCTAAATGATGAGAACACATGGAGGGGAACACCACACACTGGGGTCTGTTGGAGGGTGGGGAGTGGGAGGAGGGAGAGGATCAGGAAGAATAGCTAATGGATGCTGGGCTTAACACCTAAGTGATTGGATGATCTGTGCAGCAAATCACCATGGCACATGTTTACCTATGCAACAAATCTGCCCATCCTGCAGATGTACCCTGAACTTAAAAGTTGGAAATTTTAAAATAAATAAATAAATACTAATGAGTTTTTTTTTTTTTTAAGTGCTTCCTTGGGAACAGAAAACCCTTTGGCTTCATGACATCACTCCTTACCCACTTTGTTGTGGTTGATACAAGGAACTAGAATCTAGTAAATTATACAAGGGACTACTAAATTATTATTTAGAAATTAACTTCAGGTAAGCAGGTGTTGGTTTTCGAAGGGATGTATTAATTCCACTTGGGCCACTAAGAACTATTCAGATGGAAATTACTTTGCACAACCGGCCTGGTTCATAGTTTAAAAAAAAAAAAAAAAAAACTAGCCATAAAAATCTCAGTTCCTTTCAAACAAAATGGTCAAATAATATTTGCTTGGTGTCAGAAGCAACAAGTGGTCATATGTTTTATTTAATGCCTGCCTCCATGAAAAATAAAAGCAATAACCATAAGAATCAAGTGTTTGAAAAATTACCAGTCATAGGTAATGCAGTGTCACAACACTGTTCCTCAAGGGACACAAATTTTTCTCCATGATTTTTTAAAATAATGGCTGTAATTATTATTAATTATAAGGTACTTGACAAGGTGCTCAGCAGTATACTAAACATGTACTTTCCCTAATGGGTTTACAATCTATAAAAATATGTTAATCTCACTTTCCCAGCACTGACTTCATCAACCCCTCCCCTCTTTACCTTCACTCTTGTCCCTTTATCTTCATATATATATATACCAAAAATAACTCTATCCAGCCTCCTACACACGGATCACATCTGTTTTGTTACCCACTCTCTCAAACAGCTTTGCTCGCTCCTCTTCCCTTGACATTTCCCCTCCTTTTTCTCTTCCATTTTCCATCTTCTACCCCCTTTCTCTTCGTGTCTCCCCTCTCTGCAGCCAAGGTTCCTACTTTCCATATCTACCTTTGCTTAATTATCTAATATTTTTATACAAACACCTGAAGAAATCCCCAGAACCCTCACTAAGAAAAAAATATGTATATAAGAAAGAAAGAACTTCAAAATGAAAAGATGGCACTAGGGCAAAAGAAGGCTGGCTGACTGCTTGTTATGGAGAATAACTGCAAATAGGACTTTGAGCCTATGCAATCAAATCGCCCTCTGCTGAGCTCTGCCAGCAAGTGGGACTGGAAAGTTTCAGGAAAAGTCCTGTGTGCAGTCAGAAATACTTTAAAACTTGGAAACTCAAAGGACAGAAATGGTATCCCAGAATAACAAAGGCCAACCCAGCTACATAAATAAATAAGTAAATAAGCATGGTGAGAGGGAAAATATGGTTTCATTAGACAAGTCTTTCTGAGTAATAGAAAACTAAAGAAATATTATGAGAAATCAGTCAAAAGAAAATTAGGAGTCACAAAACTGGAGCTAAAGTAGAATTAGAAGTAAAAGAAGCAAAGGCAGGATACAATCTAGAAGGTCAATTGATAAAATGTATAGCAAGCACTGAACCAACACCAATCAATACAGCTCAGTATGAACCGAATCACAGCCTAATAACCACATCACATCCATTTTATGGTACTATCTATCACAAGAACAGCAGGGAGCAGTTGCAATTCAACTTACTGCACACTCGAGTGGCCTGGCTTCCAAGCATCGTTTTAACAAAATAGTGTGGCGGTAGTTGCTATGATAAAGGAGTGAGGCAGCAGAGAGACCGTTTGCAGAACAGCCTGTGAGCTTCTGTAAATACAAATCTGGGTAATACTAAAGAAGAGAGTTAGGGTGGGAGAGAGGAACCAGAGAGAGTCGGGAACACACGGAGGAAAGTTCTGGAAGCAAGCCTGCTCAGGCTCCACATCAAATTGGAAAGTCCTATTGGATACTGTTCCAATGCAATAGGCAGAAAGCAATCAATAGCAATCAGAAGCAGGGGGTGAAGGAGAGAGAAGGGCTGGAGGGAATCTGAATCATTAATCGAATTACAAAAAAGCAGAGGTCTGCAAGCTAGTCAAGTGTCTAAAGTCAAGATGAATGACCAACGGCCTCCACGAGAAAAATTCAGTATTTATTCAAACGATGCTTTTCTTCTATGTGCACATCACTGTGGCAGTTTTGCTTTTCTCCTGGAAAGGAAAATATAAATTTATGAGAGAAAAAATATATATATTACACACGTCCTCTAATAAGAACTCAGAGTGCAAGCTGTACACCCGAATATAAAGGCTGCTTGCTGGCTTCGGGGCTGTCAGAACCCACATTCTCCCTTCTCCCTTAGCTTAGAAGAGCCTACAGTCTCTACCCGGAGCAAGGCAGGCAAAGATAGCAAACAAACCTCCAAAAATTGAGTCATGGACATTCTGCAAATGTGTTTGATAAGAACACATTGTGTTCATAAGAACTCAGACTGTGGCCTCTTTTTCTTCACTTGCTATTCTCCATCATCAATTGTTTTCCATGTGCTGTATTTTGACTTCCTTTCTTAATAGAGATGTCAAGTCTGTTGTAAGCTCAAAGTAGAGATACCCGACACAAATACTTCAGAGAATTAAATCCTTTGCAGTGTGAAAATGCAGACTCCTTAACAACGAAAAGGGGCACAGATTGAAGCCCTGCCCCAACACTTACTCTGATTACTCTAGGGAAAAAGCTAAGCATTTAAGTTGGTTAATTGAATGACACCTACCTTGTAAAGTTTATATATAATAGATTATATTTATAATAAAATGACAATACATACTTTGATTTTAAGATCTTTTCGCCATTTATCAGACATATTAAACAATACATTAAGCAAGAAACTGCTCAGATTAATCTAAAAGGAATATAATAATCTACATGAGAACTTAGTCAAGGTATTTTATGTAACCACACATCTTGAGTGTTGGTATGAAGACATTTATCTATGTAAATTTTGGTGTCATCAACTTTTGGTAAAAATATTTGCAAAATATTTTCTCTTAACTTAAAAGCATTATTTCCTGAGAAATTTATATTTTTCTTAAAAAGTATTTGGCAGCCTAGGTACGAAGATAAAATTCTTCTCTCCTCTCATTGTAACAAGTGTGGACGTTAGCGGAGATAAGAGAAAAACCATAGACTTTGCAAAACTTAACGTTTCTGGAGCCAAAACCATACAAACTTCAAAGGCTTTCAGTTTTGTCCCAACTTTGAATCCAGAGTTTAAATCCAAACATCTGAAACTACATACTTTTGGCCTTCAAGATCCACCGCAAATAGATATTTTTCCTACAAATCAACTTGTAAACATGTCATTTATCTTCTCAGATGATTTTTTTTGTGTTCAAGTTTTTTCAAATGACATCAAATAAATTATTTTCAAAATGAGACTTAAAATATACAATTAACTTACCTAACTTTCATCTAATAACAGACGTCTGCAATCCTATAATAATCACTCTAAAATCCTCGAGGCTGCAACCTCTTCATGTGAACATATGTTTTTATTCTAATCTAGCTTGCATACTGTCAGATTTGAATAGAGTCAAGTGTTATAAGTTGTACACTCTATGGAAAGAAGTTACACGCATGTATAAAAAGCCATGAATTTGGTAGTAGAAACATGGGGAGGGGGATTGGAACGAGGGAGGAAACTAGAGAAACAAGAGCGAAAATCTCTGTGGGTGTACAGGGCATCTGGAAAAAGATGAATCAAGGCTGATGCATTTTAATGCAGATTATGCCTTTAAACTCAGAAAGGTAGAACACACAGAGGTAGGAAAAACTAGAAATGCAAAAGAAGTAAGGAAACTGAAATGAATAAATCAGTTATTTGAACAGATTAATGTGGGCCAGGCACAGTGGCTCACACCTATAACCCCAGCAGCTTGGGAGACTGAAGCGAGAGGATTCTTTGATGCCAAGTGTTTGAGACCAGCCCTGGCAAAATAGCGAGATCCCGTCTCTACAAAAATAAAATTTAAAAATTAGCATGGTGGTATGTGCCTGTAGTCCCAGCTACTCTGGAGGCTGAGGCTGCAGTGAGCCATGGTCACATCAATGCACACAAGCTGGGCAACAGAGAGAGACCTTGTCTCAAAAAATAATAATCTAATTAATTAGCTAATTAATTAATGTGGATTAATTAATAATTTATTTATTAATTTAATTAATTAATTAATCTAAAATCTGGATTTTTTTAAAAGAGGAAAGAACAAATCTATGTAGTTGTGATTTCAAGAAATAGTATTAAAAAGAAGACTGGAGCTGGACAAATGTTGTTCTCTAAAGTAAATTTTAAATTGGTTCTGGAAAACACAGACTTGTTTCCTTCATTTTATTGCATTACAAAATTGTTGTCATTAAAATCTAACAGGATTCATTTAGTTCCAGCAAATCAACTGCACGAGTACAACTTAGGGGGACCTGACATGGACAACAGTTTCCCAAAATGGATTCCCGATGAAAAAATAATAATAATACAGAAGTTTAGGAACTACCTGATCTTTGAGCACTGGATGTGGTGGTGGTATGGCCCTGGCCGCCAAAGTTCTCTGGTGCTTAGCTTCCTTGTCAATAAGATGCATACACTATCATCTTCACTGCTTGCATCAGAATTATTTTTGATGCCAGATGAGACATGTGAAAATACTTTGTAAACTGTAAAGCATCACGGAAAAGCTAGGAGATAGTATTATCAATTGAAAGAAGACCTTTAAAGTTTCAATAAACTACTCAATAAGAGGGAATCAATACCTGATGTCACTAATGCAAAAGCTATTACCTGATGAAACAGCAATGAGAAGTGATCCTTGTTTCATCCTCACTGGTTAGGCAACACCTGTAGAGGACGTTAGAGGACATGATTTCTATATTCCTATGTCTGGAAAACTGGCAATGAAGAAGCATCATACTATGGACTAAATGACTGTGTCTTCCCAAAGTGCTTATGTCAAAATCCTAACAGCCAAGGTGATGTTATTAGGAGGTGATGACTTTAGGAGGTGACTAGGTTATAGAGATGGAGCCTTCATGAATAGGATTAGTGCTTTTATAAGAGAGGCCTGGCAGACTACCTAAGGATGCAACAGTGCAATCTATGTGAGGATGCAACAAGATGGTCCTCTATGAACCAGGAAGTGGGCCCTCACCAGACGCTGAATCTGCCAGTGTCTTAATTTGGACTTCCCAGCCTCCAGAACTGGGAGAAATAAATATCAGCTGGTTATAAGCCACCCAGTCTATGGGAGTTTATTACAGCAGCCCAAATTAACTAAGACAGACCATTTGCCTCTCTCCATGCAGAGCAAAGAACCAAGACAACCAGATAGAAATTACATGGAGGGAGATTTCAACTGGTTAAGAAACTGAGTATAAACATCTCTGGTGGTTTTTCAAATCCAGTATCTTACAGGTTTAAGTATGGAAAAGGGAAGAAAAGAGTTGGAAATCTTGGGAGGAAGCCCTTGACATCAATTCTCTGTTGAAAGGCCCACACTAGAGATGCAGAGAGTACACCATGCACAGCCCTATACAGCAGAAGACCCTTCTCCCGATTCGAGTAAGGCAATTTTTCCTGTACATGAATCTGTAGAGCACATCAAGAGTTACAAACATCACTCTTTAAATGGCCATCCAACAGCCTGTGAAGAATACATGCTTTCCCTTCCTAATCTTCAAGAAATAGTTTTCCAGAGTGGGCAATTCCCACTTTCCAACAAACTTTTTCTCTGGTTCTAGGAAAATCGCCACCAACTACAAATGGCCTCTCACACTTAGGGTGTGAAATGAGTTAAATAAGTGGACAAGCCTCGTCTATACATAAGCACCTCAGCTTGGAAAATAGAGCAATGAGCTCATCACAGCCAAGAATCCACATATATTAAAATACTAGCGATTTTTGTAGTCAAATTTCTAGTTGTTTTGAACAGAATATTTTAAAGTGAGAAAAGAAAGGTACACAGATAATGGGCCAAAACCACAACTATGATAACCGATGGCTAAAGAGAAAAGAGACTATGAGAAGAGTCTGTCAGAAATAAAAAGCAGTCCTTGCACAGACTTTCTCAGTTCTGTACTAATCAAAACTAAAATGGTTGGAAAGCAGTGGATCCCATCCTGAAGCTTGTGTGCAGTATGTTGATGTATCTGGCAGCCAAAATGTGGCCAAGAAGGATGCCAAAAGGGCATTCTTCCCTGTATTTTCTTCTTGAGAGGACCTGCCAGAGTTGCTCCAACTGCAGCCTCCCTGTCTTGCCAGGGGTTGTTGAGAAATCCTTGCAAACTCACACTGTGCCATAGTGTGGAGAGTGCTGGATTCACATATGAAGCTAGTCTTTTATCTATGCACCTGACATCAAAACACTTAAACATACAAAGCAAATATTAATAGACCTAAAAGAAAATAACAGACTCTAATCCAACAGTAATTAGGAAACTATAACACCTCACTTTCGGCAATAACATATCATCCAACACAAAAACAAACAGAAACAATGGAATTGAAACTGCACCCTAGAGCAAATCAACCTAACAGATCTCTACAGCACATTTCGCCAAGTAACTGCAGAAGACACAGCACAAGGAACATTCTTTTCAATCACACATGGAACCATTCTCCAGGCTATACCACATGGTAGGTCAAAAAACAAGTCTCAGTAAATTTTCAAAAATTGAAATCATATCAAGTGTCTTTTGACCACAATGCAATAGAACTAGAAATCAATAACAAGAAGAACTTAGGAAACTATACGAATAAATGGAAATTAAATCACATGCTCCTGAATGACCAATGGGTCAGTGAAGAAGTTAAGCAACACAATTTAAAATTTCTTGAGATAAATGATAATGGAAACAACATACCAAAACTTACGAGATGCAGCAAAAGCAGTGTGAATAGGGAGGTTTATAGCAATTAATGCCTACAAAAAAAATAGATCTCAAATAAACAACTTAACATTACAACCCAAGGAACTAGAAAAACAAGAAAAACCAAACCCAAAACAAGTAGAAGGAAAGAAGTAATAAAGTTCCGAGCAGAAATAAATGAAATAGAGACTAAAAAATACAAAAAAAATCAACAGAATAAAGAACTGGTTTTTTGAAAGAGAGACAAAATCAACAAACCTTTAAGCAGACTAAGAAAAAAAGACACAAATAAAATAAGAGACAAAAAAGAAATAATTAAAACTGACATCACAGAAATACAAAAGATAATTAAAGACTTATGAACAACTAGACGAAAACCAATTGGAAAACTTAGAAGAAACTGATAAATTCCCAGACACATACCATCTACCAAGATTGAACCACAAAGAAAGAGAACATCCGAACAGACCAATAATGAGTATCAAAATTGAATCAGTAATAAAAAGCCTCCTATCAAAAAAAAGCCCAGAACCTGTTGGCTTCATTACTACATTCTACCAAACATTTAAAGAAGAACTAATACCAATTCTGCTCAAATTACTCCAAAAATTTGAAGGGGAAAGAATTCTTCCAAACTCATTTGAAGAGGTTAGCATTACTGTAATACCAAAACCAGACAAGAACATGACAAAAAAAGAAAACTACAGGCCAATATCTCTAATGAACATAAAGTCAAAAATCCTCAACAAAATACTAACAAGCCAAATCTAACAGCACATCACAAAGATTATTCACCATTATCAAGTGGGATTCATCCCTGAGATGCAAGGATGGTTCAACATATACAAATGAATAAACATAGTACATCACATTAAAAGAATGAAGGACAAAACCATATTATCATCTCAATAGATGCAGGAAAAACATGATAAAATTCAACACCCCTTCATGACAAAAACTCTCAACAAATTAGGTATAGAAGGAACATAATAAAGGTTATGTGTAACAAACCCAAATCTAACATCATGCTGAATGGGGAAAAGCTGGAAACTTTCTCTCTAAGATCTGGAAAAAGATAAAGATGCTCACTTTCACCACTTATATTCAACATAGTGCTGGAGGTCAAAGCAACTAGGCAAGAGGAATAAAGGTAACCAAATTGGAAAAGAGGTTGTCTCTGTTTCTAGATGACATAATCTTTTGTATAGAAACCTCAAAGACTCTTACAAAAAAACTGTTAGAACTAATAAACAAATTCAGCAAAGATTCATGATACAAAATCAACATACAAAAATCAGTAGTATTTCTACATGCCAATAGCAAATTTACTGAAAAAGCTATCTTTTTCACAATAACTACAAAAATATCTAGAAGTGAATTTAATCAAGGAAGCGAAGGATCTCCACAATTAAGCCTAAAATGTTGATGAAAGAAATGGAACACACAAAAAAAATTGAAAATTATTCCTTGCTTATGGATTGAAAGAATTAATGTTGTTAAAATGTCCATACTACCCAAAATGATCTACAGATTCAATTCCTATCAAAAGACCAATGACATTTTTTCACAGAAATAGAAAAAAAATCCACAAATGTATATGGAATCCCAAAAGTCTCCAAATAGCCAAAGCAAATCTTAACCAAAAAGAGCAAAACTGGAAGCATCACACTACCTGACTTCAAAACATACTACAAAGCTATATAGTAACCAAAACAGCACGGTACTGGCATAAAAACAGACACACAGACCAATGGAACAGAACAAAGTGCCCAGAAATAAATCTTCACATTTACAGCCAACTGATTTTTTACAAAGGTGCCAAGTACACAAAATGAGGAAAGACTGGCCTCCAACAAATGGTGCTGAGAAAACTGGATATTACATGCAGAAGAATGAAACTAGGCCCTTACCTATGACAACATACAACAAAACTCATAATAGATTGAAAAGTTAAATGTAAAAACTGAAACTATTAGGAGAAAAACATGGAAAACTCCATGACATTGGTATAGGCAATGACTTTTTTTATATAAAACCTCAAAAGTACAGGCAACAAAAGCAAATGTAGACAAGTTGGATGACATCAAATTAAAATGCTTCTGTATGGCAAAGGAACCCAACCACAGAGCAAAGATAACCTACAGAATGGGCGATTATATTTGCAAACTATACATCTAATAAAATGCTAATATCCAAAACATATAAGGAATTCAAACAGCTCAACAATAAAAATTCAACTAACTCAATTTTAAAATGGGCAAAAGACCTGAACAGACATTTCTCAAAAGAAGACATACAAATGGTCAACAGTTGTTTTATGAAAAAGTGCCCAACATTACTAATTAGGGAGATGCAAATCAAAACTACAATGAGATATCACTTCACTCCAGTTAGAATGGCTACTATCAAAAAAATCAAAAGAGAACAAACATTGATGAGGGTGTAGATAAAAGTCTACACTTATGGACTGATGGTAGAAATGTAAACTAGTACACCCATTACGGAAAACAGTATGAAGATTCCTCAAAATACTCAAAATAGAACTAACACAGGATCCAGCTCTCCCACTACTGGGTACATATCCAAAGGAAATGAAGTCAGTTTGTTGAAGAGATAGCTGCACTCTCATATTTATTGCAGCAGTATTCGCAATAGTCAAGATACAGAATCAACCTAAATGTTCATTAACAGATGAATGGATAAAGAAAATGTGATACATACACAGTACATACACATAATGGAATACTATTCGGCCACAAAAATGAATGAAATTCTGTTATTTGCAGCAATATAGATGAACCTCAAGGACATTATGTTAAGTGCAATAAACCAGAGAGAGAAAGACAAATACTGCATGATCTCATTTATATGTGGAATCTAATAAGTTGTTCTTAGAGAAGTAGAGAGTAGAATGGTGGAGGGGAGGATGGAGGGGAGAAAGTGGGAAGGTGAGAGATTAGTCAATGGGTACAAAACTACAGTTAGATAGCAAGAATAAGTTCTGGTGGTCTATTGCACAGTAAGGTGACTAGAGTTAACAACAGTATATTGCACATTTCAAAATAGCTAGAAATTAGCTTTTTAAATGTTCTCATCACAAAGAAAAGATAAATGGTTAAGGTGACAAATATGCTAATTACTCTGATATGATCATTACACAATTTATACATGTGTTAAAATATCACATCACATTGTATGCCATAAAACATGTACAATTACTTCATGTCAATCATACATTTAAAAATGAAAATAAACAATAAAAATAAAAATTCTATAAGTACTTGCAACTAATATTAAAACTATCTGTAAGTTTAATATACTCCTTCCATTACATAACTTATGTTCTATGCTGTGAGCTTTTCTTTGTACAGAGTATTATTTTAAAAGCAGATTAGAATAGATAAATCCATAGAGTTTCTAGGGTTTGGGGTATGGAGAGGTAGGAACCAGGAGCAACTCTAAGAAGTATGGAGTTTCCTTTTGGGGCAATGAAAATGTTTGGAACTAGACAGAGATGAACACACTAAATGCTGCTGAATTGTTTACCTTAAAATGGTTAATTTTATGTTGTATGAATTCCACTCAATTAAAACCAAAGTTATATTAGAATGAAATTGATAATTCTGAAAAGGAAAGGCTTATTGTTCATTAGAAAAATCAACCTCCAAGTCCATAGGAAAACATATTTTCTTTTCTGTACTTCTTACATGGAAACTGTATCATAATCATACTCAGAGACATTTAAAAAATCATCTTCCCAAACCAGGGAAGCTTTGGCCTGCAATCAGTTAGCCAACAATGATTGTACCTCTGGGGCCTGGCAGTTGGCATTTAACATCTTCCTTCCTTTTGAAGCTCAGAAAACAATAGAAATACTGTTTTCGATTTTCAGACTTGCCACAACTCTTACAGAAAGATCCCTATGAAGAGGTTTTTGTCCAATGTACCAATTGAAGTGTGTCCAATTATTATTGCTATTGTACATTTCCCCAGACTGACTTATTACATGATTTATACCTACAAAACTCAATAAACAAAACCTATTTGAAATTCATCTAATCTATCTTGGATAAGTTGACTTCCAAGCACAGACACTTCTCATAGAAAAGGATGTGTTTGGAAAGTGTGTATATAAACACACACACACACACACATATACACACACACACATATGTGTCCATGTTGTCCATGAAGTCCATGCTGTCATTCAGAGTCCAAAGGCCTAACAACGAGGCAAGCCAATATTGTAACTCCCAGTACAAGGCCAAAGGCCTGGTAATCCTGGAGTCCGAAAGCCCAAGAACCAGAAGCTTTCATGTCTGACAGCAAGAGAAAATGGATGTCCTGGCTTAAGAAGAGAGAGAATTCGCCATTCTGTTGCATTTTTGCTCTATCCGGACCCTCAACGGATTGATTGATGCCCACTCACATTGGAGAGGGCAGATCTACTTCACTCTGTCCACTGATTCAAGTGCTAATCTCTTCCAGTAACACTCTCACAGTCACACTCAGAAATAATGTGTTATCAGCTATCTGGGCATCCCTCAACCTAGTCAGGTTGATACATAAATTTAATCATCACAGTATATTATAAACAAAGATTCATTATAAGGAATTGACTCATGCAATTATAGAAGCTGAGAAGTCTCAAGATCTGTAGTGGGCAGATGGGAGACTCAGGAGAGCCAACTGTGTCATTCCAGTCAAAAAGTCTACAGACTTGAGACCCAAGAAGAGCCAAAATTGTAGTTCCAGTTTGAAGGTAGAAAAAGACCAATGTTCCAGCCAATTTGAGGCTTCTTCCTCAGCCTTTCCATTCTATTCAGATCTTCAACTGACTTAGGGAGGGCAATCTTCTTTACTCAGTCTACTGATTCAAATGTTAATCTCATCCAGAAATAGCCTCACACAGACACACCCAAAATAATGCTTGACCTGGGCATCCCGTGGTCCAGGCAAGTTGACACACAAAATTTATCATCACATCTCTGGTCACAGAACTTTGTACTGAATGTTGCATGCTCCATAGCTCTCAACTCAGGGTCTTACCAAAAAAAAAAAAGGTAGAAACTCAAAACTTGTTGAATGAAGAATGTAGTTTTTTTTCCTCCAAATATGTTTATTCTGAAATGTATTCAATAGAAATATCCAAGTGGTTTCCAAGCCAAATGAACCACTGAAAATAAATTACATTAACTTTGTTAGCCTTGAGTGAAAGGTATAATTGCTTCCAAAAATGAAAAGAAAGAGCAGGGAGAGGTTTCCTGGCAGCATAGGTCACCTTCTTGAAAACTTTTCAGACATAGAAATGCCCAGAGATGGACATATGAAGAATTGAATGAGAAGTGACCCTAGAGTGAACTAAAATAATGTGGGGTAAGAATTTTTGTTGCAAATGTCTTAATGTAATCCATATAATAAGGAGAAAAATATTCTATACCAACAGAGGAAAGTTACACAAAATCATTCTCTGATTTGAGTGGCATAGATGTTTAAGGCATAGGCTTTGGAGTAAAACAATCTGGCTAAGAAAAACAACCTTATTGTGCCTGGTGATTCTAGGCAAGTTTGAACATTTCTTTCAGCTTCTTTAGTTGTAAAATGGGGAAAGTAGTATTTGCCTCATATGGAAGCTGTGCCAAATAATTCAGATATTATTCAACATGGCAAACACTCAAGACATGTCAGTTATCTTTTAACTATGTAGATGTTTTCTAAACGTACATAGCCAAATGATTCTCTTCAAGACTGAAGAGTTCAGCATCTCAGATGGGCCATGAATGGCGGGCAGAAGCCACACACAGCTTCACTGCAAGATCAGATTAAGACCCCAATTTATCTACTCAAGTTTACAAATGTATCGGGGTAACATGGCCAAAGGGGGAAAAGGCAGACACAGCCCATTTCCCTGTACTCCAGAGTACTTGGTGGGGAATGACTCACGTCAATTCACTGCCTGCTCAGGAAAGGGTTTTTTCAGATTGTGTAAGCCTTTTCCTGCTTTGGACAAAGGAAGAAAACATACATTGACATACACAAACCATCTCTAGGTTATTAATGGAAATAATGAACATGCATCTTACTTTTGATCCTCAAGCCCAGCTGAGTACCAGTCAAAGGGGGGAGTAGAGATCCTCAGCAGACACTGAATTGCTTCTCAGACTCTCATTCATCACCATCCTGGGAGGTCAACTTGCCCTAGGTCCACAGCCTACTCCACTTAACGCTATTCTATCTTAGTGTTCCAATACGAAGTGTGGTCCAAGATATAAATCCACAGTCTACAGTGACCGTCTTCAATGTAAACTTAGTGTTTCTTATGCTCTTAAGACCTTACATTTTAACTTTCATGAAGCAAGCTTCCCACTTTCTGTGTGGCTATGTCAAACACCTGGACCCAGTACAAAGGGGGTATCATCCAGGCGGAGGGTTTGAGAGGCATTGAGAACAGGCTGCTACCCTTCTCCCTTAATATTATCTCCTCCACTCACCTGCATTAATGCCTGAAAGACCGACCCCAGCAGAGGCAATTACTTGGAGAAAGTCAGGATTTTTAATTGTTGTTCAAATTCAGAAATTAGAGAGAGAAAGAGAGAGAGAAAGATGCTCAAGCCTTGCAAGTCACTTTGCATATCACAATTTCAGAGAAAATGGAGAGTGAGTTTTAGAAGTGGAAGAATGGTGAGGAGTGAAAGAGAGAAAACAAGCAGCAGGCACAGTAAGGCCAGGTCTCAAGAGCACCAAGAGACACTGAATATCTGTCAAAGCAGTGACAAAAAAAGAAACAAAAAAGATAAATCTGAAACTGGAGTGAGGAGGTCATCAAAAAAAGGACCCAGTGTGCTAATGGGCAGCCTTCCCATTGTTCTTTCCTCACTTAGCAGAGGAGTCAGAATACACCCCATGGCTCATGAGAGAACACTGCCTTTGTAAAAGCCTTAACTACAAAAATTAAGAGAGTGAAATAATGTCCTACAAGGCTAGTTGATTAACAATGAAAGGTTTACAACATGGAGGAGGGGTGACCATGGCTTTTAATTGTTCCTTAACTTTTGAATAGGTCTTCAACTCTAACCCTATGCAGAGCATTAGATCACATATGGCCCCTCATACACACAGCTTTCCTCCACAGTTCTACTCTCTTGGCAATGCCTCTCTATGTGCAACGTGAATAGACTGAGTGATAACACACCCTAAACCCAAATTTTCCTGTGGGCCTGTGCCAACCTGAGAAACCATTATCCTTCTATGGGTTGAAGATAATGTTATATTCTTCTCCACTACTACTACTACTACTCCTGCTACACACACACACACACACACACACACACACACACTCTTTTAGTTATGAAATTAAGCTTAAGATCTGAGTTTCTTGCATACTAATAAATTTTGATTCAGGTAGCCCCACATCAAACAGAACATTGTGAGATTTTAAGAGAAAAATCCTTTCAGCAATCTGAGTGATTTAGAGCAGCACATTTCAAACACTAATGTGAGCACAAATCACCTAGGGATCTTGTTAAAATTCCATTTCTGATTCAGTAGCTCTGCAGTTCTAACACACTCCCAGGTGATGCTGAAGCTGGTGTTCTATAATCACACTTTGAGTAGCAAAAATTTGGAGAACAAACATGTGAAGGTAGATGGTGTCCATTTCCAGGTGGAGTCAGAGTAGTATTAATACTGCTTCAAATAAACAGAATTAGAAGGTTCCTTAGCAACCATAAGCATGCATACATTCTTAAGATTATTCAAAAAGTCACCAGTAGAGGAAGAAACCTTCCTTTAACTTCTAATTCTAAAATTAATTTAATTTATGGTACTCTAACTACTGTAATGGCAAAAGCCGCAATTACTTTTGCACCAATCTAATAGTAAAATCCAAAATCTAAATTTGTCCATGGGAAATCCAGTAACAGCTTCCTGAAAGTTTCAACACTTGTCATGGTTCAACTTGTCAATGGTTAGGATTTTACTTACCAAAACAAACTTATACTTCCTATTAAAGTTATCTTTCCTTCAAGATCTTTGGTGGAAAGTTATGGTGATCAGGATACAGAGATAAGGGGACTTCTTATACAGACTAGATTAGAAGAAGAGGATTGAAAAGGTGCTATGTAATTTCACTCTCTAGTGTAACGAGGAAATTTATCTCATTTTGATTGCTCAGGGTCCCCTGGCTAGCCACTTAGCTAATCACCGGAAATCTGGAACTAAAATCATAAACTCTAAGCTCCCAATTCACTGCTTTGTCTGTCTTCTACAGTATTAAGCAAGACTTTCCATTTATAACCTTTAGTTTTCAAGGAGTATTCTCCAATTATAAAACTTGACAGAAAAAAATGAAATACATGGGTTCTAATAGAGATTTGGCATCTCTAATGGCTTACCAGAAAAGGGCAGACCTGGTGACCTCTTCCAGGAACACGCAGGGTCAGTCATTTCTACTGATACCTAAGGTCACAGAACCAGGAGCAAAAACTAGCTGTTTTGGAAAACTATTATCAAGTATGGGTAACTTGGGTTTATTATAAGTATTCCAAAGAACTAAGTCAAGATGTACTTATTGGACAAAGCCAGGCTCTAAGGAGACTAACTGAAGACAGGGTTATTTCAAAAGCAAGTACTATGTCATCCAACTGGGAAAAAAAAACACCGCTAAGGATGCTTACTCCTGCATAGAAACAATTGGCTTGTACGTATGTTACAAAGAACAGAAAATGTGATTGTGTCTTTTTAAGATCAGGTAAGAAACTACATGAGGCCTGGTCCTGTGGGAAAATGTGCTACAAATTGACACTCACTTGATGCTGAACTTACTGTATTTGAACTTTAAAACAAATCTCCTAGTTATTTTGATTTTCTGCACTATGATCAAACATTCTGGTACATATTCTTTTCAAATCCCTGAAATGTCTGCTTCAGGTATCTTGTTGAATACTTATTATAGAAAAGTCTAGTTCTAGATGGCAAGAGCAGATATAAAGATTAAAAGCCCAGCCTTTACCTTTACACAGCTCACAGTTTACTCGAGGAGATAGACATGTACACAAACAGCACCTGAAGGGAATGGGGAAGTTGACCTTGGCTTGGTGTGAAATTAGATAGCCTTAAAATTCCAAAACAGAATGCTATGTAGCCACCTGGTAAGCAGCACAGACTGTAACCCTAAACTCCCTAAATTCAAATCCTAGCTCCCACTGCCCTTATTATCTATAGGATTTTGGGCAAGTTACTTGATTTCTTTGTGCCTTGGTTTCCCCATTCATAAAAATCACATAAGAATAGTACCTTCTCTCTTGGAGTTGGTGTGAGGATGTAATGAATTAATACATGTAAAGATTTTAGAATAATGTCTGGAACAGATAAGTGCTACATAAGTGTAAGCTTCTTTTAATTACTATTCTGCAGAGAGATCTGTTTGACACCGATGACTTCATTTATATTACAATCTCCCCAGAACCCATAGAGGAAGAGAGCAAACCAGGAGAACTATGATCACATAGTTGACATATGCCTGCTACCTGCCATGGTGTTGGGAGTAGCGAAATAGTTCATCTCCGAGTGTCACAAAAGTCTAAGAAAAGTTTGCTTTGCGTGGTTAACATTTTCTCACTCAGTCACGTGTACTATACTAACTGGCAGTATACTTACTCACTGTGTTTCCAACCACTGAAAAGAGTCTCAGCCCAGTGGGCTTAATCTGTTACCCGAAACCTTGGCAAGAACGTTATGCTCAGAGCAGAACTGATTTACAGTAGAGGAAAAAAATGGAAGGGAGAAATATTAAAATAAAGTGCAATCATGTTTCTATTTAAAAATGGTTACTGCCAGCAGCATTGCAAAATAATGCTGGCCTGCAACCAGAAAGCTGCACCTGCACAGATTCCAGCTGTAGGACGCTGGAACCCTCACTGTGATTGCTCAATAATTCTCCTATTTAGAACCACTGGCAAAAATTTGGCAAAGCTTACACAAACACACACACACACACACAAAGGCAACTTGCTTTGCACTTGTATCCTTAAGAACACTAACTCATTCTCTTCAGAATGGTCAAGGTAGTATTTTTCTTTTATAACTACTTTTAGAAATATTTTTATTTTATTCTCTGACTTGAAATTACACACAGGTTTATATCCAGCCCTATTGAGCTCCTCCTGAATCCAGTGTCATCTGTATTATTAATGTGCCTTTATTTCTTCCATTTAACATCTGTACATCTCTAGAAGAGCTTGTCTACTTTTAGGAATAGGCACTAAAAAGGCAAGGTTTGAGATTCATTCATGTAGTAATGTAGTTCCCTTTTCTGAGGAATTCCTAATGCAAAAGGGGGCATTGGAATAGAAGTACTAGAGCAAGAAGACTAGAGGTTAAGCATTGGCCCAGTCATTTAGCAACTGCTTGCCTGCTTGACCATATACAAGACACTCTCTATACCTCAGGTTACCCTTCTGCACAACCGGAATATAGTCCCTACCCTATCTAGCTTATAGAATTGCTGTGGGGGAAAAAATCTAATGAAATATACATGGAGGGGATTGTAAATTACACAGCACCTCACATATGGCAGCCAAGTTGTTTAACTAAAACAGGATCTTATTTTAAACCCCATGAAAGCAATTCCAAAAAGTGGCAATGTGTGGGTCTCCATTTTCCTTCCTTATAGGGACCTATCTTGGTCACTTCTAAAATCAAGTATTTTCTGTTCCCAAAAAACGTTCTCATAATATTCTATAGCATGACTGTGAAACACAAAATACTGGAGAAAGATTAAATTTTGTCCCTTCAAACAAACCTTTTCTTTGGTATCCTTTAGATATCAATCACTTAAAGGTCAATGACAGGGGGAGGAGGTCTCTAAGACTTTCTGTGAATAAGACCAGAGGAGGCCAGGTGCGGTGGCTTCCGCCTGTAATCCCACACTTTGGGAGTCTAAGGCTGGTGGATCATTGGAGCTCAGGAGTTCCAGACCAGCCTGGGCAAGATAGCAAGACTGCATCTCTACAAAAAATATAAAAATTAGCCGGGCCTAGTGGCACATGCCTGTAGTCTCACCTACTCTCGAAGCTGAGGTGGGAGGATCACTTGAGCTCAGGATGCTGAGGTTACAGTGAGCAGAGCCACTGCACTCCAACCTGAGAGATAGA
Organism: Macaca thibetana thibetana; assembly: GCF_024542745.1. NCBI lineage: Eukaryota > Metazoa > Chordata > Mammalia > Primates > Cercopithecidae > Macaca > Macaca thibetana. The sequence continues at coordinate 18,736,823 of NC_065581.1, read as the reverse complement.
ATGAGACTCCATTAAAAAAAAAAAAAAAAGAGAAAAACTGGAGAAAATAAAGGAAGTTTAAAAAGATGAACAACAAGAAAAATATAAGATTGAAATTGATTTATCTAAATCATTTTCTTATTTTATAGCTGTCCTCACAAGAACAGCCATTTTAAACACTTTTACCTATTTTCTTTTCTGGTTATTGTGTCCTCAAATAAAAGGGCACAGCGATATAAACAAATAATTATAATAAAATGTACTAAGTGACTAAGTGCAATCACAGAAAAGTGCAAAGAAGAGTTATAATCCAGCTGATAGGAATCAGGAAGGGCTTCTAAAAGAGGAAATTCCTAAACTGAGCCCTCAGGGAAATGGTACTCTCCAAGAAAGAGTCTGCTTTCCAGTTAGATCCATCTCTTATTTCCTCCAATAAACTTTGTAAAAATATCTTCTATAATTCATGTAGACCTTTCTCTATGCCCAGCCTCGGTGAACATAAATGGTTCAGTTCCAGGTGCTAACTCTTTTAAGGTAAACAAAAGTATATGGGTATTTGCACATCTCTCTTAGAACAAACACAAAAAAAAATCCTTTGCTCTTTTTTTCTGGAAGTCAGAGATCAAGCTTTCTGCCATGAGGAGAACATTTGAATTTTAAGTTATGTGTAATCTGGGCATAACACATCAAGTTAAGAATGCTGCTGGTGCAAGAGAAGTGAAACTTCAGTGTCATTTCACATTTGAGTTGTTAGGATAAGAATATGGCAACAAAAGCCAAAATTGACAAATGGGATCTAATTAAACTAAAGAGCTTCTGCACAGCAAAAGAAACTACCATCAGAGTGAACAGGCAACCTACAGAATGGGAGAAAATTTCTGCAATCTACTCATTTGACAAAGGGCTAATTTCCAGAACCTACAAAGAACTCAAACAAATTTACAAGAAAAAAACAAACAATCCCATCAAAAAGTGGGCAAAGGATATGAACAGACACTTCTCAAAAGAAGACATTTATGCAGCCAACAGACACATGAAGAAATGCATCATCACTGGCCATCAGAGAAATGCAAATCAAAACCACAATGAGATACCATCTCACACCAGTTAGAATGGGGATCATTAAAAAGTCAGGAAACAACAGGTGCTGGAGAGGATGTGGAGAAATAGGAACACTTTTACACTGTTGGTGGGACTGTAAACTAGTTCAACCATTGTGGAAAACAGTGTGGCGATTCCTCAAAGATCTAGAACTAGAAATACTATTTGACCCAGTCATCCCATTACTGGCTATACACCTAAAAGATTATAAATCATACTGCTATAAAGACACATGCACACGTATGTTTACTGCAGCACTATTCACAATAGCAAAGACTTGGAACCAACCCAAATGTCCATCAGTGACAGACTGGATTAAGAAAATGTGGCACATATACACCATGGAACACTATCCAGCCATAAAAAAGATGAGTTCGTGTCCTTTGTAGGGACATGGATGCAGCTGGAAACCATCATTCTCAGCAAACTATCACAAGAACAGAAAACTAAACAGCGCATGTTCTCACTCATAGGTGGGAATTGAACAATGAGAAAACGTGGACACAGGGTGGGGAACATCACACACTGGGGCCTGTCGTCCAGTGGGGAGAGGTGGGAGGGATAGCATTAGGAGATATACTTAATGTAAATGACTAGTTAATGGGTGCAGCACACCATGTGGCACATGTATACCTATGTAACAAACCTGCACGTTGTGCACATGTACCCTAGAACTTAAAGTATAATAAAAAATTTTTAAAATTTAAAAATAATAAAATAATAAAATTTTTAAAAAAACAAAGAGTATCTCAAAATGAAGGCAATTTGCTCCATGCCACTCTACCAGCCTAGTCAATCTACAGCCTCCTGCCTAAAGATAGATAAAAACACAGAACCCTGGATTTTAGCAGGTAACAAGGTATACGCTAGTGAGGACAGCACACTGTGATGTGAAACAAACGGAAGCAAACCCCCCAGTACACTTATCTGATCTTCTCTTCCTTCCTCGTTACTTTTTCAGGGCTTCTAGTTCTTCTAGGGACCACATTCTTCTCAAAGGGGAGGCCTAATGTGCCTCCATCTTGCTTGTAATTGCAGAAATTTTATTTTCATGGTCCACAGTAGTATAAAGGAAAGCCATTGAAAACTAGTAACAGTGTAACACCTAATGTTGAGCAAACATAAGAGAAGTTCTGAAAAATATTTCTAAGCTGTGAGTCGTAAGTTAGCTAATGACTACAAACTTGTCTACATTTATTTAAACCACCATGCCTTCTTTGCCCAAGAGCAGAATTATCTCATTAATTTCAAATAAATGAAATTGGTCTGACAATTAATTAGTGCCTTAACAGTGCTCTGGAGGCCGGGCGCGGTGGCTCAAGCCTGTAATCCCAGCACTTTGGGAGGCCGAGATGGGCGGATCACGAGGTCAGGAGATCGAGACCATGCTGGCTAACACGGTGAAACCCCGTCTCTACTAAAAAATACAAAAAATTAGCCGGGCGAGCTGGCGGGCGCCTGTAGTCCCAGCTACTTGGGAGGCTGAGGCAGGAGAATGGCGTGAACCCAGGAGGCGGAGCTTGCAGTGAGCCGAGATCCGGCCACTGCAGTCCAGCCTGGGCGACAGAGCGAGACTCCGTCTCAAAAAAAAAAAAAAAAAAAAACAGTGCTCTGGAATAAAAATGTCAATAAAAGAGATATCTTAAAAAAAAAAAAATCTCTCCTGCATATTCTCAATGGCTTAGGGTGACCTAAGATCTTCTTCAGATGGGTATTTTCATTTCTGTTCTGTTTACAATCTTTCTACAAGTATGAGGATCAAAAAAATACACCTTTGCATATACCAAATCTAGATATATGTGTACCGTGAATTCAGGGTTATTTGCATCAGTGGATTCCGGCTGACAAACTCTGAATGAACACAAAGGAATTCAGGTCTATATTTTATATGCAGCCCCCTTGCTTCGCAATGAACTGGGCTACCCACTTTTAAATCTTTAAACTAGGTGTCTTCTTTCTGAAAAGAATTCATCAGAAACTCATTAGTAAGACTGTTGGTCTGACCCTAATACCTGCTTAGTAATTTGTTCCTAGGTACTGTACTATAATCAGAATTTAATGTTTCAAGGACTACAAGAAAATCATCTAGAAAAGAATGGAAATTTGGTTCTGATTTTTCCACTAGCATTCAATTCTTTTGAAAATATGTGTCTTCTCTATGTGCTCAGCCTACTAACACATAACTAAGAGCCCAGGGACTGAAATCCTGACAGTTCCTATTAAGGTAAAAATGGGGCTACAGAATTCATTTTCAAAGTTTCTTCTAGGTTTATTTTTTTTAAAAAAATTAAACTGGCACTACCAAATTTAATGACAAGGCTACCCTGCTGAGTTCACAGCCCAGAAAGCTATTGTCTCCCTGGTCTATGGATCCTACTCTGCTCTAATGTTTCTTATAATGCCACTAATAACCAACCATCAGCCATAAATGCCTTGTCATCTCATTGTTGCACACAGCAATAGCTGGAGCAGTGATACTGACAAATGAACCTGCGTAATCACTTTGGATTTCTTTGTTACATCTCACAGTGTGAAGATGGCTTCCGCTCAGCACGTCACCAAAAAACAAACAAGCGCTATTGCTGTCCTCTCCATCAATCTTTCCTTATTGTTGTCATCCAAACCCTGGCGCTGCCCTCATCACCACCCATCCTCACAGAAGAGTGAAACGTCCCAGGTCTTTGAGTTTAGACTTTTGATATTCCTCTCCTACTGTTCCTTTGCCAACTGTACCTCTAAGAAAGAAATGGAAATCCAGAGAGCAAGGGATAGAAAGAATGCGAACCTTCTCTACTTTCCAGCACTGTTTTTCTTAGGAAAAAATAATAATAAGCTCATTAAAATCCAGTTGAGTCTGACATTTTCCCTTTTACCTTTTCAATCTTTTTATAGTTTCAAATCATTAACTATCAGCATGAAGCTCAAAGGTAGCTCTAGCCATCTATGAAACAGTGACACATTTGACAATAATACTTTTGAAGAGCCTGTCACAGTCTCTCCCCAAACAAGTCTCATTAATGCTCAAACTGTCTTTCTTTTCTCTCTGCTTCTTTTCTCCTGATTTCTCCCTAATTAGCTTGTTTTTTTATGCTTCCTCGTTCCACAGTGTGCGCTTATAACAAAAAAAAAGAGATGAATGTCATTTCCATGAACCCCAAGGCCAAGTTAATCAGCAGAATTAATGACTCTATTACCCATTAGACTGGGGGCGGTGGCACTTACCTCCAAGCACCCAGCATTCGCTATCTCCCATACTTTTTCATTTTGCCCTGACAATTGTAAACTTTTGCTCTCTCAGAGCAAACTCTGACGTTCGATCTATTTATACAACATTTCTGTTCCCCTTCAGGGTGTGAATCAGGGGAAGAGGTTGGAAAGGTAGCCACCTCTGTTGGTCTGCAGTGTCCATGCTGAGACGGTATCATTCCATTAAATGAGGACAGATCAAAGGAAGTCTCAGGGAAGGCTGGGAAAGAGTCATAACCTAGTGGTCCCTGTATGACTCGCCACAATCGATAACTCCTTACTGTAGAACATTTCATAGTTTCAGCATCACAAAAAAATCCCCTTGTACTTTTTAAAAATCATGCTATGAAAGTAAAAGACATGTGGAGATTTAAGCCAGCAGACAAATTGATTTGATAATTTTTTAATAAACAAATATGATTGGGGGTCGAATAATTTTTGAAAATATAATTTTGGATGGAGGTGCAAACATTTTTAACAGTTATTTCCTCTTTAACAGAGTCCAATAAATACCTTTTTATCCTAAAAGTCAATGTAACAAAACCAATTAAGCATCTTGTGTATATTCAAAATGCTTTATTTTAGAAGCATCTACCTCAAACCTATCAGAAGAGGTGAGGCTTTACTTTTCATAACTCAACAAAATATTCCTCCCCACAGAAGTTCTCAGTTTAATTTTTAATGATATCTCTATTGATAAAAAGAGAAAGAAGATTAATACAGATTTATCTGGATTACCCAAATAGACTTCCAGAGTATGCATATGCAGGCCATTTCAGAGAAAATACTTTCTTTCATTTTGCATTGGTTAGAACTCCACTCCTATCTAGTATAAAAAGTTTTTTGGTATCATTTGGTAGGTTATCTTTGCCCAAAGAGATTATCAGAAAAATCATTTTTTAGGATAAAATTCTGCTCTAGTTAGTTTGAAATATCTTGAGCCAAAAAGGAATACATGTGCTTATGACTTCCAGCCTTTGTTTGTCCTTCATTCTCAATTTATCCTACAAAATATACCTGAAAGGATATTGGCAGGAATGATAATCCTGACACTGACTTTATTCTTTTGCCACAGGTATTCATAGAGACAATGCCATCCTTGTTATGTGGTCTTCTTTTTTTATTATAAAGGGAAATCCTCAGGGCATTAAAAAAATTAAATCAATAAGCAGAACTCAAACTTCCAAGAAAAATAATTACAGAAAAAATGACATTTCAATGGTTATTAATGAGAATTTTGTGTTACAAAGGGCAATTGCTTTACTTGGAAAGAAAAGGAAGGATAGTTGCAATGCTTAGAAAATATCATTTAGTATAGCTATCTTCAAATACCACTTAAAATATAAGAGATCCAACATATCTTTGATGTGTAGATAGTCAGCAGGTGTGAAATAAAAGAGAACACACCATAAAAATAAACATATGATATTTATTCACATAATAATGGGGCCCTAACACTGCATTTTGTGAGCCAATGTAGCACAGTGAGCTTTGTCCCAACTCTGAAACTCAGAGAATAAGAATTCTAGTTCCAACCTGCCAACCCTTGAGATGATTAAGGGGGAGAAAGGAAGGAAAAGAAGTGCAAATTTTAGCATCTCATTTACCTTATCTGTATAAAAGGAATAATGAAAATCGTATCATATTAAACCATGGTACAGGTAAACAAAAAATAGTTTCTAAAAATCATTACAAAGATTCCTTCCACAGCAAAGAGAAATTAATTACCAGGACACTTTTCAAGAATGTACACACACATACATTGAGAGGTGTGTGTGTGTGTGTGTGTGTGTGCGCGCGCGCGCGCGCGCGTATTATTCCTTTGTCACAGAGAAATGCTCACTTTAATTTTCCTTCTCTAGCCTTTGCACAGAAGATGCAAGATAATAGATTTTTGGAGATTTCTGAAATGTCTTCGTGTGAGGTTCTCTTCCTGAGTTTCCTCATAGCATCCTCTAGTTACCTTCCTGTGACATTTATCTCATTTATTTCTGTCTGTCCCATCAGACAGCAGTGAAGACAGGAACTGCACAGTGTGTCCAGTCATTCCCCAGGACCCAGCAGTGTCTATCTCATAGTTGGCATGAGCTATTTGTTGAATACACAAGTGGGGGAAAACTGAGTCGATCAATTTAAGCCTAAATGAGCAGATATAAACTTCGTTTTCCTTATAGAGCCATTCACAATTACTTCTGGATTACCTATAATCTGCCTTTTAAAAAACCTAAGACATATCTCGGAAAGTATAAAAGTATGGGAATGGTTTTGTGTTCATTGCAGATGAGTAAAGTTGATAGAATAAGTGCTCAGTCAAACATATTACTTTACTGGTCATTCTTTTATCCTTGATTCCTTTAATATTGAAAATTTCAATAATATAAATAAATAGAAGAAAGTAGTCAGCATTTTTAAGTAGGAATTTTTCCAATTTCCAGCAGAGAAAGAGTTTGTTACTTACTCACTTTACCCTACTTGAGAAAGTGTCCTCAACCCTGACTATACATTAGAATCATTTGGAGTGCTTTAAAAACTGTTGTTGTTCAGGCCCCACTGCAGTGATTCCAATTTAATTGAACTGGGTTGGGGCCCAGGCATTGTCATTCTTATGTGCAGTCTGGGTTGAGAGACCTGTCCTAGAAGATGGTGAATGGGAGTCCCAGCTATGGAATAACACCTTTACATTGGGTTCTCCCACAAAGATCCACAAGTGCCATGAGTAGTCAACATCTTCCTTCATAGGGACATTTACCTTCTCTGTTTCAGTGCTTCACGTGGATGAACTCTATAGATCATTCTCAGTGCAGCAATCATGCTGCAAGGCACTGATGAATTCAGATTCACAATGTAATTTCAACCACGGGGGGCAGTGGCATAATTTCTCATTTCTATATCTGGCCTGATATCAGAATCAACTGAGGAACTTTAGAAGAGGATTTTTAGGAGAGGAACATCTTTAAAATGCAGATTTCAAGGCACCACAGATGATTAACTGAATCAGAGTCTCTGAGGATGAAGTCTTGTAATATGCATTTCTATCAAATTCCCCCAAGTGAGTCTTACATTTCAGCTAAATAGTTGTTAGACCTGTACAGATTTTTTAAAGGTTAAGTATGTCATAAATGTATAGAAATACATATTTCAGTCTGAAAAAAAAATCTTTCTATGGTATAGTAGGAAGGCTGTAGCCTTTGGACTCTGACACATGTGCATTAGAAGTTCAGCTTCATCAAAACTACGTCATATGACCATGGGTAAGCTACCCAAAGCCTCTGTGCAGCTAAGAAAATAAGGATAACAAGAATATGTCCTTCATAGGGATGCTGTGACCTGCCCAGCGATGTAGAGCACAAGAGACATGTCAAGACATGTTCATTATTTTCTCCCTCTTCCTACCCTGTGAAATGTGACCAGTGAAAAAAAGAATAAAATAAATAGGTAAAGCAGAAATGAAGGCTGACATCCTAGGAAATATGAGCATATGATATCAAGAACATGCGAATCATTTTCTTTCAATCTAAATCATTTCCAATAATCAATGGGTAAGAAGAATCTCAATGCTAAATTTCTCTGGCATTCAAATTACTTAAAGACTAAATGATTTTCCAAAATATTTTGATGAACTCATGGCATAGCCATGTGTAGTTGATTTTAGTAAAGGATTGGGAGACAATTCAGACGTTTAACTATGACTCATGATAAACTCATGAAAGAAAAACAATCAGATTCTATTTGAAATTGCAGGTATTGCTTACAATAAAGAAAGATACATTAAAATCAGGTCCCTCTACCTCCTATTTCTCCAAGGAGTTCACTTTTCTCAGAGGAGAAAACTTGGCTTCTATTTCTTTATTTATCAATAATATCAAAAGTCAATAGCTCTAGGAAATGTCTCCTAAAAATCCTCTTCTAAATAAGGTGAATTCAGTTCAACAAATATTTATTGAACAACTTCTATGCCAAAAACATCCTTCCCTGTACTCCCAGATCACCTGGAACAGGCCTTTATTATTGCACTTTCACATGATTTTGTAAATATGTATTTCCTTTTCTCTCTCTCCTACTAGACTGTGTGTTCCTCCAAGAGAGAAACCAGGGTATTTATTTTTGAATGCCTCTTGCTCAACACAGTGCCTAAAATACAGTGGTCTGGGGTTGGGAGAGAAACAGAATGAAGAGTGCTAATTTATCTAACAATAAAGTACTGTGTATGAACTTTTTATGTACGTATACATCAAGCATTTGATAAAGCCCTATCCTATTAATAGATTGATGCAAAAGCAATGTAAATAAAATATTAGCAAGTTAAATGAGGCAGTATGCTAAAATAACTAATGAATCATTACTAAATTATGATCATGTCATCTCAAACATTGTGTTTTTCATTTTTAGAAGTTTGTTTTTTTATATTTTTCATAATTTTACTTAGAGCACTTATGCTTTCCTCTATTTAATGTATGAGATATATTTATTGGTTACCCCAATGAGATAGTGTGTGGGGGTGGTGCCTTTGGGAAGTGATTAGCTTTAGCTCATATCAAAACAGTGGGACCCTTATGATGGGATTAGTATCACTATGAGAAAAAACAAAAAACATAAATTTTTCCCTCTGTCCAGGCACACATACCTGGAAAGGCCATGTGAGCACCTAGCAAGAAGGCAGCTGTCAAAAAAACAAGAAAAGAGTTCTCACAAGAAACCAAATCTGCTGGCGCATTGATCTTGGATGTTCCAGCCCCCAGAACTGTCAGAAAGTAATGTATGTTGCTTAAGGCCCCCAGTCCACAGTATGTTGTTACAGCAGCCCTAGCTACCTGAAATACAAACTAAGCAATGAAACCTTGATGAAAATTCTTGGACACTAAGGCTCTAGAGTGCTTCCTGGTTAACAAATAGATATGCTGGCAAGATGATGCATCTGATTCCCTGAGGAAAGGGCACGGAAGCTCTGAACCACCCTCCCTCACAATCCTGCCCTACATGTCTCTTCTGTTTGGCTATTTCTGAGTTGTAGCCCTTTTAATAAAACTGTAATGACAAGTATAGCACTATCCTGAATTATGTCTTTCTACCTAATTATTGATCCTGGGAGTGAGGGGGGATTGGAGGTGTGGCAGTCCCTGAATTTGTAGCCAAGTCAGGAAGAAGTTCAGGTGGCCTGTGGACCTTATGTGTAGCCACAGAGTGACACTACATTCCATAGTGTCAAAATTGGATTGAACGGTAGGACAACCCCTTTGGTGTCAAAGAATTCATGTCAAAATGCAGGTCCTGATTAACAAAGCTTAAAAGCAAACCTCAAAAACTCTTTGCAAGTAACTTAAATTTTAAGTCCAAGAACCCAAAAATATTTTTAAAATATCTTAAAAACAATCAGAACCCATAACATAAAATTCACAATATATGACATCTAATAAAAATTACCAGGCATGCGACTGGGCCCATGGCTCATGGCTGTAGTCCCAGGTACTTGGGAGGCTGAGGTGGGAGAATTGCTTGAAATGGGGAGGTGGAGATTGCAGTGAGCTGAGATCGCCCCACTGCACTCCAGCCTGGGTGACAGAGCAAGACCCCATCTCAAAAAAAACAGAAAAGAAAAGAAAAAGAGAAAAAAGAAGAGAGAGAGAAAAAAAGACCCTAGTCAGTACAATTTTATAAGGATAAAAAATAAAAGCTTTTAAAAAGAATATCCGGAACTCAAAGAAGTAGGAAAGCACAACACATATGATGAGAAAAAAATAAGCAATATAAACAGACCCAGAAATGACACAGATAACAGAATGAGTAGAAAATATAATAAAACTACAATTATGAATATACTGCATATGTTCAATAAGGGAGAGGAGAGCATAAGTGCTCTAAGCAGAAATACAGAAAATAAAAGAAACAAAACAAACTTCTAAAAATGAAAAAATACAATGTACAAGATTAAAAAATATTTCAAATGGGATAAACAGCAGATGAGATCTTCCAGAAGAAAACATTAGTGAGCTTAAGCACACGACAAAATAAACTACATGAAATGAAAAAGAAAAAAAATAGGGAAAAAATTGTGAGAACATGAGAAATGTAAGACAACCTCAATTATTTCAATACACATTTAAATGAAGTCCCAGAAAGATAAGAGGAAGGAAACAAAATATTCAAAAAAATGAGGGTCACATATTCTCTAAATTTGATGAAAACTACAAATGTGCAGTTTCCAGAATCTCAACAAACCCCAAGCACACGGAAGGTGAAGAAAATGATACCAAAGATTATTATAATCAAATTGTTTCAAAAAAGTGGAACAATGAAAATCTTAAAGGCATACAGAGAAAAAAAAAAAGACGCATTATTTGTGGAGGAAAAAGAATACCATCAGACTTATCAGAAGCAATGCAAGCCAAAACACAGTGGAACAACAACTTTAAGGTACTGAAAAAAAACACCTGTCAACCTAGAATCCTATGTATACCCAGAGAAAATACTTTTCAAGTCATTTTTTCAAGTCAAAATATTCCTCAAAGTCATTGGCAAAATAAAGGCATTTTTATACATAAAAAAGCTGAAAAAGTGCATAGCCACAAGATCAGCACTATAAAAAATATTAAAGGAAATTCTTCAAGCAAAAGGTGCGATGTCAAAATCCTTCAGGCAAAACGATAAGGAAATCTGGATCTAAGCAAAGGAGTGAAGAACACCAGAAATAGTAAATATAAAGGTGGATATGAAGGATGTTTTGTGTTTCTCTAAATCAGCTTAAAAGACAATTGTTTAAAGCAAAAATAGTAAAATATGAGTTCATTACATATGTAAAAGTAAGTGTGTTACAAAAGTAGCACAAAGGCTTGAAGAAAGGAATAGAAGTATATGGTTGTAGGATTGTTATACAATATGTGAACGGGTATAATTCTAGCAGGCCTTTTTAGAGAAACAGACATGCTGATTCTAAAATTTATATGACAATGCAAAGGTCTTAGAATAACTTTTAAGAAGATGAACAAAGTTAGAAGACTTACACTACCTAATTTCAAGATGTACTATAAAAGCTACAGTAATCCAGACAGTATGGTGTTGGTGTAAACATAGACACAAAGATCAATAGAACCCAGAAATAGACCCACATACAAATCATCAATTGATTTTTGACATGTCCCGAACATGTAATGGGGGAAAGGATAATCTTTTCAGCAAATGGTGCTCGAACAATTAATTAGATAGCTATGTGCAAAAATGAAATGAAATTTCATTCTGAACTCTCAAAATATTTAAAATTAACTCAAATAAGAACTTAGGACCAAATGCAAGAACTAAAACTATAAAATGTATAGAATAAAACACTATGTTAGACACCTTCAGCTTGGCAAAGGTATTTTTTAAGTAGTATATCAAAAGTCACAAACCATGGGGAAAAAAAACTGATAAATTGAGTTTAAAGTCCTTTGTTCTTCAAATAATAATGCAATTAAAAGGAAAAGGCAAGGCACAGACTGGAAAAAAATTGCAAAATATATACCCAACAAAGAGGCTAGTAACCTAGAATGTATAATAATGTTGTACAACACAATCATAAGAAGACAAACAACCTGGTAAAAATTGAGCAAAATATTTGAACACACTCTTCACCAAGAAGATATGCAGATGGGAAATAAACACATAAACAGACGCTTAGCATTATTATTCATTAGAGACTTGTAAATTAAAGTCACAATAAAATACCCCTACATATCCACTAGGATGGCTGAAATTTAAAGATCTCACCATACAGAATAAACTTAATGTTCTTTTGTCATAAGAATCAAGAAACATTAAATAAAAAAGACTGATAAATTGACCATATAAAATTAAGCACTTCCATATAGTGGAAAACTAAAAGCATTATAAACATATTTTTAGAACAAAAATTAAAATGGAAAATAACATTTACAAAGCATATAAAAATGAATTACTCACCTTAATATGCAAATAATTCTTACAAATTATTTTTTAATTCAAAAGGACATAAACTACTGAGTCCACAAAAAAAAGAAAATGATCAACAAGAATATCAACAATGCTCTTTCTCATTTATTATCAAAGAAATAAGCAACTAGATATCATCTCAATAAATTGACAAAATTACCAGCAAGCCTTTAACATTCCACTAAAGGACACAACAGAAAAAAATGTGAATAAATGAATTAATGTTCTCTTGAATAGATATTACATTATAAAAACATAAATATTTCTATATCAATCTATATTGAATTCAATTAAAAATTTTTAGGGATGTATTCAAATGCCCATTCAAAATTTCAAATTAATAATTTTGAAAACTTGGCAAAATGGAGTTTAAAACTATTTCCAATTATTGTTCAAAGTCATTAGGGTCATAAGCAATCGCTTGGGCCCAGGAATTTGAGACCAGCCTGGGCAACAAAGTGAGACCTCTGATTCTACAAAATATTTAAAAATTGGCCAGGTACAGCGCCATGCACCTATAGTCCTCACTACTTCAGGGGCTGAGGCGGCAGAATGTTTGAGCCCAGGAGTTAGAGGCCACAGTGAGCTATGATCACGCCACTGCACTCCAACCTAGACAACAAAATAAGACTCTGACTCTTAAAAAAAAAAAAAAATGTGAAATATCTTTTAGCATATCATAAAACCTCAGAAGCATAAAGCAAAAACACTAATAAGTTGATCCTATAAACTTAAAACATTGTAAGAAGAAAATAAAGCATATTCAACATATTTTTAAGATAAAAATCCATACTGGGAAATGACATTTGTAAAACATATGACAAAGGATTATTAGCCTTAATATTTAAAGAGGTCAAACAAATTATATGGGATTTTAAAACATGTGATAGGACAAGAGCAGGCAATTACCCAAAGGAAAAACTTTAAAATAGTCAGCAATCATAAAAAGATATTCTTTCTTCTAATCAAAGAAACGCAGATAAAAGCAACCATATATGTATTAGTAGATTGGCAAAGGTGAATAATATCAAAATCTGTATTAAAAAGGGAACAGAAAATCAGATACATGTGATTTATCAACGAGAATTTCAATTAATATGCCCGTTCTAGAGATCATTTCGGTAGGCGCCTAGCAGGAAAGAAGAGAGAAAAGAGAAAAAAAAAAGGGAGAAGAAAGTGAACAAAGGAGAGAGGGAAGGCAGAGAGAGAGAGAGGAAGTAAATTGTGAAATAAACAACGCAATGCCCTGCATCCGTTAAAATGATCATGTAAAATATTTTGTCATGAATGAATATTCAAAATCTGTTTAAATATATACATTATTTATAAGTGTGTGTGTGTGTGTGTGTATATATATATATAAACTGTCATATATATATATGACAGTTTGAATAGTGTGATCCTAATTATACAACATTGGGTGTGTAGGCACCTGTGTGTGTGTGTGCATGCAGAAGAGGTATCTAGAAGAGTTTTCACCAGTGTATTAACAGTGGTTATTTCTCAGTGAAAAAATTCTATGTGATTATTATTACATTAACCTTTATACTTCTCTAATAGTTTGAATTTTTAAAATAATGAGCATGTCTCAGTTTTAAAGCAATAAAGCTACTTTTTAAATGTGAGTCATCCAACGAGATGAGAATTTAATAGTATGTGAGTGATTACATAAAAACATGTCTTCTTGGAGCTGTCTTTCTATTAAGATCAATGTCTTTACTCCTTTCCCTCTTCACTTTGGAAGAGACAGAGGAGAAGCAGAAAGCAGGAAGAATTTGATAATAATCCAAATGTAAAACCATTATTTCGTTTTCTTTTTAGTAGTTTTAGTAACTGAATTTCATTTTAGATCAGCATTCTTTTGGATATTTAGAAAGAGACAAAATAGAAGGTAAAAGTAATATGACATCAGTATATTTTAAGGATCGCTCGTGTTCAAGCAAAGCATTAGTGTGGCATGCAAAGGAAGGGAAAGAGGCAGACGGAAGCAAGATAACAAGCACTGAGCATGAGGAGGTGGAATGGAAACCATGAGAGATGCTAAGGGGAAGGGTGAAAACAGAAAACAATTGAAAATTCAAAATCAAGAATTACAGGATAGGATGAATTTGGAGGAACCGTGCAAAAGAACAATTTAAGTAAATCAAATGCTCATAGCCAGTGCTCATTCATTTATCCTTTTGGTCCAAATCCAGTCAGATATTACCTCCAGGTGCAACATTTGGCACTGAGATGAGCATTAAAGTTAAATATTTATTGGTGCCTTAATATTGTCAGAGACTTGTTCCAACACTGACCCAGGTTTGTCTCCCTCAGGAAGCGCTGTATAATGCTTAATCCTGATCTCTCTAAGATTTAACAAATATCCTAGAGGTCTTATTTTCATTTCTAATGTCAGTTCAAGGAGGTCAGCTGTCTTTTACATTAGTGTCTGGGCCATAACTCTGTCCTTAAATATTGAAGGTAATCTGGATTATTTTCTCTACTGCGTAAATTTAACCAATATGGAAGACAATGACTATCCTAAACAATATCAGACACTTTAAATAGATACTGTTTATGACAATGCATTTCAAATGCCTAACACTTTCACCCAGCCATTCTAATTCTAGAAATCTCCACTAAAGAAATTCTTGGGTAGACATAAAAATTTATTTACAAATGCTAATATAACACTGTTTTCAACAGAAAAAATATTTTTAAAATCATGAATGCATGTTACATGTCCAAACAATAAGAAGCCAGATAAATTTGAATATAGATATTACATGTTTCTCATTAAAATCTATTAATGTTAACTCTCATTAAAATGACAATTTTCAGAACCAAACTGTGTACAAATAGTGGCATCAATAGGGTAAAGAAGTTCCACAGTGCTCTTTGTGGATATGCCATTAAAATGTTTGATGATCACAAGTCAACACTTCCTGTATGCTGCACACAGGGAAGACTGAATTGTGTGCCATATTTATAATGGCCATTGAGTGCTGTCTTCATATCTATTGCACATGATGGCTTACTTGACTTCTCAAGTACTATTGCCTTGTCTCCTCCATTCAGAGTTTTGATCTAAGACTACTGCCTTTCCCAGTTGGTCAAATTGTATAATTAAGCAGGAAACATCTCAGATTGGTCCATGTTTTGAAGTGGGTTTGGGAGATGTTTGGCTATATAGTAACCTAAGAAAAACTCTGTGTGTAATTCAATCTGTCATTTTGCAATGCCTGCTCATAAAGGGCACACACATGGAGCAGTCTTGACATCATTCCAAAGGGCTGTCATCACATTATCTAGGTCACACTATAAGCAATGTACTTAGAAATTGTTCATCCCAAAGTTTAGGATAGGGAAGATATTTTGATCTGAAATTGATCATAATACTAAAAATAAAGTAGAATTGCACATGCCACGTTATTGAGCATGATCCAAAAAAGATATGTTTTACTCTAACATGAAAAGTAACTAAGAAGCCTTGGTTAAGAAATCATAATTTCTTTCAAAATTCAAAGGATGATTTTGTTGATTACGACTGGCTTCCTTTTAAAGAACTAATTCCATCATAAACCTCTGTTGCGAATTTTTGATCCAATTATTTGGAACGCAAATTTCAGACAAGCTAGATACTGGCAGTAGTTTTGAATTTACTTAGTTTGGTTCAAGGATTCAATTTTACCTGTGCCATTTCTCGTTCAAGCAACGGGTCAGATTACAATAGCATAGATTAGGAGATATGCTTCAGTGAAGTATTGAGAGAGATTTGCCTAGTTCCTGCCACTCCATGTTCAACAACTGTTAAATTACTAATAGGGAGATATTTCAAGACTTGCCTTGACTGATTTCAAACTTACTTAGGAAGCAACAAATAAAAGAAGAATACATGGCTTTGAATATAGAATCTATGTGGCCCTTGAGAATCAGTTTCCCCATCTATGAAATGCAAAAAAGGTCTACCTCAGAGAACTGTCAGAAGAATTAAATGAAATATGCTGAGTAAACCATCAAGACTACATTAATATTCATTATTTTTTCCACTTTGTCATACAGGTTCTTAACATCAGGACTATAGTTTTTACTATAATGTTTACTTTTGTTGTTGTTGTTTGTTGTTTTTAACAGTTTATTTTTTAGGGTACCTTTAGGTTCACAGCAAAATTGAGAGGATGATACAGAGATTCCCTATATACCCACAACTCCTACATATGCATTGCTACCCCAAGAGCATCCCCACAAGAGGGCATGTCTGTGGCAATTGATGAACCTATATTGACACATTTCATACAAAGTCCATAGTTCACATTAACATTCACTCTTGGTATTGTGCATTCTCTGAGTTTAGAAAAATACATAGTGATATATGTCTACAGCTATAGTATCATACAGGGTATTTTCACTGTCTTAAAAATCCTCTATCCTCCACTTATTCATTCCTCTTCTTTACCACCCAGCCCCTGGCAACCATTGATCATTTTTACTATCTTCATAATTTTGCCTTTAAAGAAATGTCATGTAGTTGGAATCATACAGGATGTAGCCCTTTTGGACTGGCTTCTTTCACTTAGTAAGATGTATTTAAGTTTTATCTCTGTCTTTTCATGGCTTGCACAGTCATTTCTCTTAGCACTAATTAATATTTCATTTTCTGGATGTTCCACAGTTTATCCATTTGCCTGCTGAAGGATATCTTGGTTGCTTTTAAGTTTTGGCAATCATGAATAAAGCTGCCATAAATATCTGCATGCAGATTTTTGGGTGAGCATAAGTTTTCAGTTCCTTTGGGTAAATACCAAGGAGTGTAATTGCTGGATCATAGGGTAAGAGTATGTTTAGCTTTGTAAGAAACTGCGAAATTTTCTTGCAAAGTGGACATGCCATTTTGCCTTCCCACCAGCAATGAACAAGAGTTGCTTTTGCTACACATTCTGCTGAGCATTTACTGTTGTCAGTGCTCCAGATTTGGGCCATTCTAATAGATGTGTAGTAGTATGCCACTGTATTTTAATTTGCATTTCTCTAATGATATATGATATAGAGCATCTTTTAATATTCTTATTTGCCATTTATATGTCTTCTTTGGTGAAGTGTCTGTTAATTTGGCCCATATTTTCAGCCAGATTGCTTGTTTTCTTCTTGTTGAATGTTTACGGTTCTTTGTATATTTTGCATTACATTTGTTTTTCTGATATGTCTTTTGCAAATACTTAATCCCAGTCTGTAGCTTGTCTTCTCATTCTCTTGACACTGTCTTTTGCAGAGCAGAAATTTTTAATTTTAATAAGCCCAGCTTATCAATTATGTTTTTATGGATCATGCTTTGGTATTTTATCTGACGTCATCATCACACCTAAGGTCATCTAGGATTTTTCCCATATTTTCTTGTAGAAGTTTTATGGTTTGGTGTTTTATATTTAGGTCTATGATCCATTTTTAGTTAATTTTTGTGATAGGTGTAAGGTCTGTGTCTAGATTTTTTTTTTTTTTTTTTTTTTTTTTTTTGGCATGTGGCTGTTCAGTTGTTCTAGCACCATTTGTTGAAAAGACTATCTTTTTTCCATTATATTATCTTCACTTTTTGTTAAAGAACAGTTGGTTACACTCATGTGGATCGATTTCTGTGTTTCCTATTCTGTTCCATTGATCTATTTGTCTATTCTTATCCCCATACCACATTGCCATGATTATGATAGCTTTGTAGTAAGTCTTGATGCAGTTACTTTTTTCTCTTTTTCATTACAACAGCTAATTTTTGCTAAAAATCCTGGAGTGATCATAGAAGTAATGAATTCTGTGTCATGTAAAGTCCATCATACCTTTGGGTAGTTATGGTATTTATGGTCAAATATCAGCAGAACTACTGAAAACATCTTTTCTAGAACCATGTGGCTTCGTCCTTTCACCTTCACATCATCATAAAAATTACCACAAAATTTAGTGACTTAACAGCAAACATTTTATTTGCTCATAATTTTATGGGTCAATATTTTAAACAAGGCTCAGTTGGGTGGTTCTTCTACTCCAGGTAATGTTGACTGAAATCATTTCCTTGGCTACATTCAGTTGGTGAATGGATTATGCTAAAAGTCCAAGAAGTCCTCACTCACATGTCTAGTGCCCCAGTGCACCTCTATATGCCTTTCTTTCTCTCCAAGTAACTAGCTTAAGATTACTTGCAGCATTATGGTCTCAGATAGAGAACAGCAGTAGCTCTGAAGCCACTTGCTTCCAAGAGGAAATAGCCTAAAAGGGAACTGCAAGTCCCTCAAAGCCCAGCCTCAGATATTTTGCAACAACTCTAGTTCCATGTTCTACTGATTAAAGCCAGTTGCAGAGCCAGCTCAGATTCATGGAACAGGGAAATACACATCAGCTCTTGACGAGAGCTGTAATAAAGAACTTGTAGCCACTTTTAATCTACCACAGTCATGTCTTCTAGAGATGCTGTAGCGCAGTCATGATGCTCCTTTTGATTCCACCTCATGATTAGTAGTTATGTGGTATAGTGAGTTGGTGTAGAATTATCCCACAGTGAGTTTTTACTCCTCCCCCAAAAATTTGGGTAATTTATAAAGAAAAGAGGTTCATTTGGCTCGTAGTTCTGCAGGCTGTACAAGCATGGCACCAACACCTGCTCAGCCTCTGGTGAGACCTCAGGAAGTTTACAATCATGGTGGAAGGCAAAGGGGGAGCAGCAGTGACACATGGCAAGAGAGGGAGCAAGAAGGAGAGGAGGAGGCACCAGGCCCTTTTAAACAGCCAGATCTTACATGAAGTAATAGAGTGAAAATTCACTCATTACTGCAAGGACAGCACCAAGGTATTCATGAGAGATTCACCTCCACGATCCAAACACCTCCCACCAGGCCCCACCTCCAACACTGGGATCACATTTCAACATGAGGTTTAGAAGGGGCAAATGTCCAAATCGTATCACCCACTTGACCATGTTCTCACCAAGGATGTCACTCTTACATCTTCACGTGGCTCCACAGAAAGTGGCTCAGTGGCAGACTTGTTGAATTGCCATTCCTATCACATTGCAGGAAGAAAATCCATCATTCTCTTACACGTATGCTGCTTAGAGGGTGATCTTAATTAAACTGTAGAATGTCAAACGTTAGTATGGAGGAGGAGCAGCCTATAGGGAGAGGATATGAGTCAGGTTTATCTGTCACTAAGCAGCAAGTTGGTAGCCCTTGTCTCAGAAAAGATTGTTTTAAAAAGACAAAACTTCATAGTATATAAAGCCACCATCATTTCTCCATCTACCAGTCAAAGTCGCTCCATCCTACCTGCCTTCAAGGCACACTCCACTACTCTTGGGGCCTCACACAAGCAATTGTGAAGAGGAAGATCTGGAGAGGAAGTTTCAAGTTCACATTTAGAGTCTGCAAGTCATAGGTGATATTCCCTTAAATATCATTCCTCAGACATTCAAACCCAAATGTTTTAGAAATGAGGCAGAATATCTAAATAACAGCACTCCTTGATCTTCAAGACCCAAGATGCTGGCAGGCTCCTGTTTTTAAGACCAGTGGCAAAGGAAAAGCAAACCATAATGATTTCTGAACCCTGACTCAAGAAGCTTCTGGCACATGTTCTTCCTGCCTCTACTTATGCTTTGCCTTAAATTAGAACCCATTTCTTTCTGGAAGCCTTCTATGGCTCCTACCAGGTGAGCTGCACCTCCTTTTCTATCACCCTGTATTTGTGCCCATCAAAGCCTCTAATACACTTACTGTAATTACGCATGTACATACCTGTCTCCTTCATTAGATATCCTCCTCCAAAATAAGAACCCCGCTTTACCCACCCTTGAATCCCCAGTCCTTGGCACAGTGTCTAGCACAGGTCAGCTGTGCAATGTTTCTTGGATTCATGAGCATCTTTCAGCAGCAGCATCCCATAAGCTCTTGACTGCAGCCTTGTGAAGGAAGTGGAGAAGCCGACACCGAGTGGCTCAGGGACTTGTTTCGTGGCTGAACCATGACCAGAGATCCTGACCTGTGACCCAATGATCTTTTCTCTATGCTGCAAAATCTAGTTTCCATCCTGCATTTTGCTTTGTCTTCTGTGCCATTAAAATACAAAGCACTTTTGCTTTGTCTTCTGTGCCATTAAAATACAAAGCACAGGACTTTCAGCATCACAGAAAGTTGGAGCTGAAAAGGGCCCTAGGGACTGTGCTGCCATAGTCCAATCCCAGTACTTTATGCAAAGGAAACCAATCCTGGAGAAAGGTGACTTGTGGCAGATCTTGGCCTAGAACTCAGGCCTATTGGTGCCTCTCCATTTTCCTACCTCTGGTAGAAAGGTACAACAGTATGATACAGGATTGATAAATGTATCTTTTATACCAGATTTGAGCCTCCATCCCAGCCCTATTAATGGAATGCAAACAAGTGAATTCAAAAAAAAGAACATGATTTTCCATTCATGTTTCCATTCTGCTTGCACATGCCACAAATGGAGACCATTTGGTGGGGGCTGAAGAGGTGAGAATAGATCCACGACATGCAGTTCTGCATCGCCACTCAGCAGGGCTGTCAGTAATATCTTACTTAACATACTGTCACAGAATTTTCCTTCAGTGTCACCTCGGTCGCTACTGTAACACTCCATAAGAAATAATGCCATCTGTTAAAATACACAAGGCAGGGAAACGCAGCTGCTGTCATCGCACAAAGATGGAATTAGCCAACACTAAGCAATTACTTTCCTTTTAAATTTCACAATTAAAATTTTAGTCTTGCTTTATTTGTATCACAAAAGTCACCACAACACTGTGCCTGTTGAAGTAACAACACCACTCTCTTGATGAAAACATAGAGGAGGAGGAGTTTAGTTGGGGATAATGGTAATTGTTACTCTGTTGCCTTTTTTATAAATATTTTTTAAATTCCATTGGGCGGTGTTAATTATAGGTAGCAGTACTAAGAATAATGGATTTGCTTATAGCATTCACATTTTGGATCTCCTCGTACTCAATTAAAGAAGAAAAAAAAACCCTCACAAAGTGAAGTTGCTAGCTGATGGAATGATCATTATGCTGCATATCCAAAATCTTTTTTCTCTCTCTCTCTCCTTGGTAGTAGAAGATTTAATGGAGAAGGAAAGGACTCAGGTCCTAAAGAGACAGGTTTCTAATTTGAACAGAAATGAAATCCTGCCTCTCAGCTTTTATTTCATTCATTGGAAGGGAGCAGATTGCTGGCTAAATAACAGAAGGGTGGACCTATTCAGAGCTTAACTGCTTCAAAAAGCTGTAAGAGATCAACAATTGCATTGGCCATACTCCATTATGAGGGTGTCAGCAAGCTGGTGTTTCTCTCTTTGATGCATTTTTTAAGCATGGGAATTATGTACTAAATTTTCTGGGAGGAGAGAAATAGGCAAAACCTGTCTTAACTGCTTTTCTGATGGGCAAAGTTCTCTTATGCGATAGAACAAAATCAGTGACTTTAATAAAGGGTTAAACTGCCAGCTTTTCCCCAACTTCTGATGTGTTTATGAATATAAATCATGTGATGAGACCATATGGCAATGATGCCATGAGTGTGGAAATACCTAGGTGTTTGTTACTTAGGTCTTTTTAGACAGGAAGACTTAAATATCCACTCTTCTTATGGTGTCTTTAATAACTCTTTAACTTTCAGCAGTGTCCATCTAAAATATCGTATTTGCTTTTAACAACCTTCCATAGTTGTCTGGTTTATAGATAGAATGGTTTATGTACCAGTTCATAGATAGAATGGCTCTCAAACTACATGGTAAAAGCACTTAGATCCACCTTAGGATAAGTTCATACTAAACTCTGCAGTGCAGAAAAAAAGCCTTCCTAAAAAAAACTACTTAATAAGTAGCATGTACTTGGCACTTTAGTAACACAACTTTCAAAATTAGTTATTTTTTAAATCTGTATACAGCTTGACCTCCCAAACACTGAAAATTCCTTCAGGACTAGTACCATACCGTATCTTTTTGGTTGCCCCATCACATACAGCACAGTGTCATCAGTAAGGTAGGCTCAACTTTTGTGGACTAATTAGCTTCAGACATTAAAACCTGAGATGTTCCCATTTTGGAATTATATGTGTTAGTCATTAGATATCTCAGCTGGGGTAGGGCAGGAGGAGGATAGCTAACAAAATTATTCTCACAAACAAAATATTGGCAAATACATTACTCACACACATGGATTTTGCCTGGATCTGTTGACCAAAATCTTGATGAATACAATGATGTCTAATGTATGGAGGAAACTAGATTTTATCACAGACCGTAAGACTCTTGAGGTACTCAAATACAAAGGGCCATATTTAGAAATAAATTTGCAATCTGTGAATATAATTCACAATCAAGTCTCTTAAAGTCACAAAATAGCAATGACGACATCTCTGATTACTAATTGAATCAGGCACTTCCAGCACTTTGGTGAAGAGCAACCAGACAGAGGAAGCCCCTGGGCCATGCTTGTCTGCATTTTACACCATAAGACACATGTCCAGACAGTCTTCGGTTCTTAAAGATGCTGTTTCTCTTTGTGGAATGATTTATAAAAAAGAGGAAAAATGATGTGCTAGGCATTAGACCACTCTTTTCAACTGTAGTAATACATCCAGTTTAACAAGAAAACATGTGTTACTAATGACCTCCTTTGTGTCTCACCTGGCTAGGGAGAGATCTAAAGCCAGTTTTCAACTGAGCTTCTGTATTATATTACCCCTTCTTTTCTGAGCTAAGCTTAAAAGAATGTACAGCAATGATGAAAGTACATAGTTAAGAGACAAAAAAGAAGGCAAAGATTATTTTTCCCCATGCAATGTACAAGGAATCTTATGGGTCTCAGAGAGGAAAACATATACACAATCTGTTCAAACCACCCAATTTCTCATTCAAGTCCCCACTTACCCATCACTTACTAGTTCTTCATTTTTTCACAATCCCTTGACTTTCCTACCTTCATCCTGTTGTTCTCTTTTGGGCCCCATAGACTCAATATATATCCACACCAAGACTCAAGTTCTGACATACATTTAGCATAATCATTTCACATAACATATGAATATTGCTCAAAGTAGCACATAGGGGAAAAACATGCGAACATTTTTCCCCTTGATTAAAAGCAATAATTGGGGATAAACCTCTAAGTGTGAATGAAATGAAATAAAATCTTTAGATTTCCTCAACTGTAATTGCTAATTTTTTTTATTCCAACTATTTTATCTAAGAATGGGTAGCTTCCTGTAAGTTAAAAAGTAGAAAAGAATGAGCTTTAAGGTGGGTGGAAGGGACTCAAGATGAGTTTTAATTCTGCCTCTGTACCCAGATGTGGTATGAAGTGGTAAATAAGAAACAACTTACACCAGCTGAAGACTTTAGTGTTAGCTGGTGTCTCACCTCTCCACACACGTGCATGTGCCAGATGGTTCCATGGCAGTCAGGAGGTTTGAAGCGAAGCAATCTCTTCATCTGCAGCTGGAACACACAGGATTGCCCAGTTAAATAAGATGCTCATTCATTCAGATGCACCCCAAATAAATAGATTAGATCTCATAAAACATGAGGGTTCTCTTTCTTCAAGTTCCTAAGAAAATTCAAACCTGGTGAACATTTTCACCACATCCCAGTCAAATCACTTTCAGTACCAAATTTAGTTATATGCCTCTAGATATGCATATGATAATTTCTCTATACACCTCAATATTTGTATAGCTTCTCAGGTCAGATTTGAAAACAAGATCAAGTGTTTGCCCCACATTATCTCATTTACAGGAGAGCAGCGAGTTTATCACAATCTATGTGAAGGTTTTCAAAATTTCTAATCTACAATCAATGCTCTAGCAGTTTCTCAGTAGTTAAGCAACCCCCTCCAATTTTATCTGAATTTCACTTACTCTAAAAATGTACTGGGTTTTATGATGTGCACATAATAATCACACCATATTTATGTAACGTTTTAAATTTATTATTGAATGATGTAGCCACTGAAAACTGAGTCATTCAATAAGAAATTTAAATTTCAGCCACTGAAAACTCCTAATTATCCATGCAGGCCCATTTATTTAACCTGAGATTCCGGAAAGGATACAAAACAAGGCAACAACTTAATTCACGCATGAATCTGCCCAGTTAATTTTCCCATTTGTATAAGATATGGGGTATCTTGCAACTTAGGTAAACAAACAAGATTGTCACCCTAAAAACAGAGTATAAAAATGGAATGTGGATGATGGAGAGCTTCCAAGTCTTCTGGTCCCACCAATATGTTATTCATTTAACAGTATAAGAATGAGTTAACAAGGATACATGCAGAGTTCCCAGGGTAGATAATTTCCATTTCTGTCACTGCCTAGAAACCATCCTTAGGTACCTCCTAAATATTCATGCCTAGGGAAATAGGCAATAAAGTGAATTAAGGAAATCATCTCTCACCCAGGATCTCCTTCTAAAGAAGAAAGCATGAGGAGAAAGAGAAAACATGGTGAGAAGAAAGAAAGAGGAAAAGAAAAAGAGTTTTTTCATAATTTGTTTCTTTATCTTTCTTTGAAGCCTTCTATCTGGCCTTTATGGAATTAAGCTTGCCCCATGGTAAAGTTTTGCACATCATAATATTAATGCTCATTGAAAGCATAAAGCTTCAAGGAGTTTTTGAAGGCAGACTCCTGAGAAGAAGAGCTCCATACAATTAAGCATGCTACCTAGCCAAACCCTTCTGCAGCAAATAAATAAATAAATAAATCACAATTTAAATTATCAGCGTGTTTATGCCCCACTGTGCATATCAAGGAGAAGCTTACTAAAATATCCCATTAAAATATACAATTTGTGCCATAACATGCACTGAGACATACTAACTACAAGTCAAGCGATACTTTGGCCCAAATATACATGCCAAATTCTCAGATTGCTCCTGTGTAGAATTGCACAAATTCATTACAGTTTAGACAACCAAAATAAAAGGACTTTTCTCCTCACCCTTTGTTATGCACTGAATTGTGTCCTCATCTCCCAATTTATATTTTGAAGTCCTAACCCCCAATGTGATTGTGTTTGGAGACAGGACCTTTAGGAGGTAACTGAGGTTAAAGAAGGTCATAAGGAAGGGGCCCCAATCCCATAGGATTAGTGTTCTTGTAAGAAGAGAAAGAGATATGAGATAGATCCATCTCTCTCTCTCTCTCTCTCTCTTTCCCCGCCCCCCGCAATCCTGAGCGTGCACAGAGAAGAGAAGCCACATGAAAACAAAGGGAGAAGGCAATTGTCTACAAGCCAGAAAGAGATGCCTCGTGAAGAATCAACCCTAACAGCACCTTGATATTGAACTTCTAGCCTCCCAGTCTGTGACATTTTGTTATGGCAGCCCAAGCAGACTGATACATCCTTGTTATATTAGACTTAAATTTTGTAAAAGGACTAATATAAGTTTTTTGAACAGAAGCCATCAGCCTTCATCAGATTTATGAAAGAAAAATAAGAAACCAGCTGCTTGAATATGCTAAACTCTGGTCTCAGCATTGGGGATACAGTCATGAATAAGGATGCTGTCATGAACAAAACAGAAAATGACCAGCTGTCATACAGACTGCATTCTAGTGAGAAACATAAATAATAACTGTGCAAACAAATAAATTAATAAAGTAACTTTGGTTAGCAGTAGTGTCATGAGTAATAAAGTAAGGCAATGTGATAGACAGTGATGAAGAGGGGAGCCAGGTGATGGGAGGTCTCTATAGAAAGCTAGCATCTGAGCTAAGGCATGAATGAAGAAATGAAACCTGCCATAGCAATGAGGAAAAGATCACTCTGGACAGAGGAAAAATCAAGGGCAATGACTCTGAGGCAGGCACAAGCTTTCTGAAGATCAAAGAGTGCATGAGTATCACTGGAGAGTAGTGTGCGAGAGAGGGAGTCACCAGCAAGAGATCAGGGAGGTAGGAAGGAGTCACGCCATGTAAGGACAAAGGAAAGAATTAGGAACTCATCATGAAATACAAAGCATTGGAAGTTACTGGAGGGTTACAAAACGCGGGAAGATGACATGATAGGATTTATATTTTTAAACATCACTGTGGCTACTAGAAGATAAATGATAAGGAAGGTAACCGTGTATGCCAGGAGACCAGCTAGGTGACAATTGTAATAGATGAGGTGAAAGTGATGATGGCACGGCCCTAAGGTGGGTAGGTACGGCAGTTGATTTGGTGTAACAGATCCAGGTTATATATTTTGGAGGTAGAGTCAACAAGCATTCTGACGGCTATAAAAGCTGAGCAAAAAAAAAAAAAAAAGGCGGGGGAAGGAATTAAGAATTAACTTTTTATGTTCTAGGTTTAAGAGACAAAGCAGATAGTAATTGACTTACATGTCTTAATTGTGTATCTCCACAACATAATGCTTGGCTCAGAGAGGGCATTTGGTGGATATTTCTGAAAGGAATGGAGGAGAGAAGGGAAGGGAAGGGAAGGGAAGAGGAGGGGAGGGGAGGGGAGGGGAGGGAAAAGTGGGATAGGGTATGGGAGGAGAGGTATAGAGGAAGGAAGAAAGGGAGGGAGGAAGAGGGGGGTAGGAAGGGAGGGAGGGAAGAAGAGGGGGGTAGGAAGGAAGGAAGGAAGGGAGGGAGGGAGGGAGGGAGGGAGGGAGGGAGGAAGGAAGGAAGGAAGGAAGGAAGGAAGGAAGGAAGGAAGGAAGGAAGGAAGGAAGGAAGGAAGGAAGAAGGGAAGGAGGGAAGGAGGGAAGGAGGGAGGGAGGGAGGGAAGGAGGGAAGGAGGGAAGGAGGGAGGGAGGGAGGGAGGGAGGGAGGGAGGGAAGGAAGGAAAGAAGAAAGGCTCTCACTATACATCACTGCCTTGTGCAAATACCCAACTATTTAAATAGAGCAATACCCAAGACTTTCAATATATATTCCACACACATTGCCTATAATTCAATATAGTAATTATTGTGTCTAATAACTGTTAAGCATTGCAAAATTCCAAAAAAGCTTTATAAATAAAAGGTTTAAATTATTTTTAATATAGATTTAGAACAAAGAATATATTATTTTCTTCTACACAAAATTACACCATTCGTGCTACATGGCCCTTTCCAGAGCCCAAGATTTGTTCAACTCAAATATCCATTCCCTGACCATGTTTAAGAATAGCTAGTTTACTATAATACTAAATTTAGACATATCAGTTTGAAGACCAAGTCTTAAACAGGTCACTTTAGAACTCACATAACATCCATGGTTTCACCTTAAAATGAACTTTTTTTCAGTCTATAATTTATAACTATAATCATTATCTTCCTTACTAGAAATAACTGGAATAGCCATTAACTCAAAGTTTGGGGTTTTAAAATTATGCATAAAAATACAACTGTGAAAATTGGCAGGAGTTCCCATGAAGAAAAAATACTGTCTCTCACATGCACACGTTTATTGCAGCACTATTCACAATAGCAAAGACTTGGAATCAACCCAAATGTCCATCAGTGACAGATTGGATTAAGAAAATGTGGCACATATACACCATGGAATACTATGCAGCCATAAAAAAGGATGAGTTTGAGTCCTTTGTAGGGACTTGGATGCAGCTGGAATCCATCATTCTTAGCAAACTATCACAAGAACAGAAAACCAAACACCGCATGTTCTCACTCATAGGTGGGAACTGAACAATGAGATCACTCGGACTCAGGAAGGGGAACATCACACACCAGGGCCTATCATGGGGAGGGGGGAGGGGGGAGAGATTGCATTGGGAGTTATACCTGATGTAAATGACGAGTTGATGGGTGCAGCACAGCAACATGGCACAAGTATACATATGTAACAAACCTGCATGTTATGCACATGTACCCTACAACTTAAAGTATAATAATAATAAATAAATTTAAAAAAAAAAAAAAAAAAAATACTGTCTCTATGGATAAGTCTAGATTAACATCAGGACTAAAATATGATCTATTCCTATGGCTACATTTTAAATGGTAAAATAAAGTACGGCTTCATATTGCAAGTAATAAAGATCAAACAGCATATAAGGTGAATCTAGAAAGTCAGAAAAGTCCATCTTGATTATTCAACTTAACAGGCAAAACAGTGTCTCCAGAGTACAGGGTTCAAAAAGTGGGACCTGAGAGAGTTACGCGAGGAACAGCAGTTTGAATACACTTGGAGAGTAGCACAGACATCATAGCTTGATTCACATGAAATGCAACTGTGCCGAAGAATGCCAGTCAGGGATCCATAACAACTTACCCAATATAGAAGCCCATGAAAGTTTGCCTCATCTGGTATTAGCAATTTAATGTCTTGGTTCCTAGAAGGGAAATTTATTTTTTCTAATTTGGCCAAGTCCTAAGACAGCACCTAAATGTGAGTACCTAGTTGTTCATTGTGATTATGGAAGGGTAAAATGAGGAAGTGAGATACAGATAAATGATGCCAGTGTCCTAGCTCCTCCTAGCACCTGCACCACATCTGCCATTCCATCTCATGCTATCTCTACTGACCACAGAGCAATCCAGCCTGGAGGAGCAGAGCCACGTGCACATCCTTTAGGGAACCTCTAGAGGAAAAAATGTTTTCTTTTCCCTTGTCACCATTTTCTTTATAAAGTAATCTTTCAAACATCCAATGTTTTAAACATCCAGATAATCAGGAATGTTGAGCCAAAAGTTCAGATACATCTTCCTTGATGTCTTGATGACTTCTAAGACCTCATCAGAAACACCCCTCATTCACTTCCTCTTTCATCAACTGGAAAACCAGGAGTATGATAGGAGACTCAGTTCCCATGGCGAGCTTCAAGGTGATACAAGACAGATTCATGCCGAGCACCGAGGTTCTTATTCTTCCACACCACTTTCACCTTGGACAGCTCTGAAAGAATGTTTGGTTTCTGTCCTCCTCTGAACAACCAGGGAAAGCTCTCTATTCCAGAAGTCCTAACAAGAAAATGCAAGACAAAGCCAGACCAGCAAGCACACCACACAGCCCCTCTATCAACACAGCCAGGCAAGAGAACGTTGGAAGCCTTCTCCATACACCAAAGAGTAAAGGGGAGGAAAATCAGTTCCTTGGCTATCCTTGTGCATTATCTTCACTTGCCTGTACTTTTTACCAGCATTATCAAGGTCCTATATCACCCTGCTGGCAATTGATTTTATGACTGATTCTATCCAAGTTCACTTTCTGAACTTCTCGGGAGAGAAGAAGGCAGGTGTTTCACAGAATGCTGTCTAACATAATAGATACTTAGGACTACATTTTAAAAATGCAACAAAAGAAACGTATTCCACAATTACTTTCTTTCACACCATGAAGACGAACTTTATTTTAAATTGACTGAAATATGCTCATTTTAAGCACTTATTTTTCCAACTGGTATAAGCAGAAATATTGATATAAGCAGAAAGTCTTTGACAAATGTATATTTTGTGCATGGTCATTGATTATAGGGTGAGGAGGAGTCTGTCAAGATAGGTGGAGATAGTCCTCCAGAGTACAGGACCGGAGACAGCAAAAAATGTCACAGCAAAGAGTCCCGAAGAATATGACTCTCTTTTGCAGCATAGCAAGATTAACTCATCTCACACAATAACGTTGCCTGTCATGCTGGGGAGAGGAACATGATTTTTGCTTGCCCTCAGAAAAATAGATGAAAAATGTGAGCTTTCTAAAACAAAGCAGTCTGGAAATATGGGGTCATTTATAAGAAATATTTCATATTCTTAATTCAGCAACAAAAGCAACATGGGTTGCAATTAGAGTTTTAGGTTGCAGAATGCAAAGAGGAAAGATAAATAGTAGAAGGGGAGATAAGAAAAGCAGTTTTAATAAACTGAGAAAGAGGGAGAGGGAATTGAGAAGGGGCAGCTTCCTCTCAACCTCACCTTCTATCACTTTCCAGAGAAACAGGAAGTCAATTATGTACCACAGCATCGCCTCATGCAGTTCCATTCCCTGGCTGACCTTCTTTGAACACACTTCCCTGCAGGATGTCTTGACAAGTTGCCCTGTACATCAGCAGAGAAAACTTTCACTGCCTGTAGATCTAGAGAAGCTCATTAAAAACACACCGAGTATGGCATGGGGCTGTAAATTACTTTAAAGCTCTCAGATTTTTCTTCTCTCTCACATTATACAAATCAATTATTAAGCTTTGCCTCAGAAAAGTGGATCATAGTATCTGTTAATATATCACAGTTGTATTAAGCTGCCACTCATGATCCACCATAAAGCAAGTAAGTTTTATGACTATGTTAAACCGAGTCTTATCACAAAGAAAAGGAACAAAGACAGAGAGGGAGGCAGGGAGGGAGGGAAGAAGGAAACAGGAGGGATGGAAAGAGGGAAGAAGGAAGGAAGATAGGGAGGGAGTAAGGAAGGAAGGAAAAAAAATGAAAGAATCAAGAAAGGAAGAAAGGAAGGAGAAAAAGACTTTATAGGGTAAATAAAGAAAATCGTAACAGCAATTAATAAAATAACATTTGCTGTATTAATTAGCATCTCCTACAGGGTTTGTATATGTGTTTATATCAGTGAAAGGCTGCCTCATATGACAAGAAAATACCCATATATCTTACATCAAAAGCATTTCTTTCCTGTTTCTCTTCCTCCCTTACTGTAGTGAACACAGGAGAGCGCATGAAGGAAGGTAGAATAATTCATTACTTTGTCTCCCACTGCTTTGTATGTTCAACATTTTTTGAATAAATACAAAGTTATAAATTAGCTTGTAGCAAAACAGAATTAATTGAATGTCTTCAGTAGGATCATCAAACCAAGGTTTGAATCCATTTATCTGCCTAAGATTCGCTAATGCAGTTTCAGCTCATTAGGGCAAGAGTTGATTCTGGAGATGGGTCATTTTTGGAACATAGAAAGGGAAAAAAAAAGATTAAAATATTCTGACTTCCTCTGTTTTTGCAGGAGAATTCCTTGAAGGCTATCTAATGTGTACTACAGATCATAAAACTGCCCTTCAAACAATCTATGATTGAAAAACTGAAGATGTTTTCATAGAATCTGAAGATATTTACACATGTACTGACACCGAGGAGGCTCTGCCCTTTATTCTTTCAAAAGCTCTTGCCAGAAAACATCTTAGAAACACTGCATGGAACTGCAATTGTGTGTATGCGTGTTATGCACGCACTTGTGTGTCCATGGTGTATGGAAGAGCAATGCACACAGATATATGTAAATATATTTTTATATATACTTATATATGAAATGATTTTACTTTTCCATATATATGTAGAAAAGTAAAACATATTGTACATATGTGTTATATACAAATATAGAGATATTATTCAGTTGTTTTCTTGGAATAAATTTTTCAAGCATCCAAGTGAAACAAAAATAAGTGTATGCACCAAGAAAGAAACAGCAGCAAGGCTGTGGGGGAAGAAGATTTTCCTGCATTTCCAGTAATGGAATCAATAATAATCTGTATTCTTCCAGCCAAAAGGCTTCCCCACGGGAGAACTGATGACAGTCACTGAGTGTTCTTCCTGACCCTGGTCAAGCAACAGTGGCACAAGTGCCCAGTTCTGCTCTCTCCCCATTTGGTTATATGAACTCTTTCTTCGTAGACAAGATAACAGGACCTTGGAAATCCTTATGCAACTGCTTGCACTAAGTAAAAATAAATTAAGGAAAAAACTAAGTTTTAGACTAAGGCTTATATAATATTAGGCCCAAGGACACCACATCTAGAATGGATATTTCATTAAAATATTACAGAATTCACATAAATGAATCAAGACTGTACAAAACATCATCAAGGCTAAAAAACTGGAATAAAATGACCAGAAGTAGACAAAAGTCTGGCTTAGAAAAAAAAAAAAAAAAGTCACTTACTAGATGTAACCATGGTCAGGCTATGCAACCTCTAATTGTCAATGTCCTCCCTCCTCTGTAAAATCCAGATAATTTGCTGTGAGGATTAAAATAGGTGATTTATTCAAAGCACTTAGCACAATACCTTGCACATAATATGTACTTCATACCTATATGCTGCACTATTTTTATCATTCACCAGATAATTTCTCAATTCTAATTTCAGGTAACTTTTTATTACAGCCTATGGTGGTATAATGGAGTACAGGTTATACACACCCAGTAACTTTGAACACACACACACATACACACATACACGTATTCTTCATCATGTTTTTAAAAACTTATCTGGTTTTGGCCAGGCGCAGTGGCTCATGCCTGTAATCCCAGCACTTTGGGAGGCTGAGGCAGGTGAATCGTGAGGTCAGGAGTTCGAGACCAGCCCGGCCAACATGGTGAAATCCCGTCTCTACTAAAAATACAAAAAATTAGCTGGGTGTAGTGGTGGGCACCTGTAATCCCAGCTACTTGGGAGGCTGAGGCAGGAGAATTGCTTGAACCTGGGAGGCAGAGGTTGTGATGAGCCGAGATCACATCATTGCACTCCAGCCTGAGCAACAAGCGCAAAACTCTGTCTCAAAAAAAAAAAAAAAAAAAAAGCTTAGTTGGTTTTAAAAATCAGGTTTAAAAAACTAAACTAGATACTTTGTATTTCTCCTCTGGTGGTGGTGAAAAACCAATAACTGAAGTAACTCCATACATCAGAGATCTGTGACATGTCTGACATTATACCGCATATACTGTGCACGGCCTCATATATTCATAAGGTTAGTGTGTTTAATTTTTGCAGTGACTTCAAAGAGAAACTATATACATGTA
Organism: Macaca thibetana thibetana; assembly: GCF_024542745.1. Taxonomy (NCBI): domain Eukaryota; kingdom Metazoa; phylum Chordata; class Mammalia; order Primates; family Cercopithecidae; genus Macaca; species Macaca thibetana. Next base: position 18,703,849 of record NC_065581.1, on the reverse strand, counting down.
TAAATCCCTATCACCCGTAAGGATGGAATATTATGCAAAACTATTGCTTCGTATTTTACTGTAGTACCTCTTTAAAACTATGCTTTCCTAATTTTCATATTTCCAGTGGAGTTGAAATTATAATTAGTATAAATTTCTAAAGTTTTCACTCTTGCACAGGAAAGAGTATTGCTGTTTGCCAGAAAGAGAGATGACCTTGCCCAAATAGGGGAAACAAAAGATTGTTTACTTGGGATGAATTTACATTTATGGCCAGTTAAATCTTTCTCTGGTGCCTCTGATTCTCCTCTCTGGTACTATGAGAAGGCAACTTTGGTTAGTCGCTCCCACTCACATCCGAGCAGAGCTGCAATAACAGCAAATGGTCCTTGGAAATCACAATCACATTAGGCTGCTGTTCAAATAGCTTTTAGGGTTGTGATAATAGGAGGCATTCCTAATAACTGGTGACTCTGTGAGACCCTGCCCAGAAGGCCTCCAAATGGCAGCACACAATTTAAATTTTAATCTGGAAGCAGTAGAAATGATGAGATTCCAGCTGGGGACCTTCTGGTCTGAGGGCCGGTGTTCAGCCTCCCGATTAGATGCCCCAAAGCTTCATTGAGTTGATGAGTGAGTGCCCCTTCTCTCTCTACTCTTTTCTGCCGCATACCATCGCCCACCTGATTGCCTGGAACCTCAGGAGATCCTGTTTCTTTGCTTCTGTGGAGGCTGTCTTGGAGCTGATCGAACATTCCCACGTTGCTGTGATCCAACAAACACATTTGTGCTTGTTGTAGTGGAATGACACTTTTATCATTCTGACAAGTGGTAACGGTCCGAACTTTTTTCCTTCCATGTGCTGAGTGGGCTTTGGGACATACTTACCCACTTAAAGCTTCAAATGAAAGCTGGCAGATGCATGCCATGGGCAGGAGGAAAACACTTTATTTTTTTCTACAATAAGCAATAACCCTTAGGATAATAACTCAACACAAGTTAAATAGCTAAAGGGAACATTAGTGGGGCCCTGTCAGCATGGAAAGGAACAGCTGGCCATGTTAGTAATCATTGCATATCATTACTTGGGAAGTCCACTCCCAATTCTACCACCAACTTGTATTTCCTCAGTGTTTAAGCAGTAACACATGACAGATGAGAAAGTATGATAACAGGACATCAGACACAGAACTCTAGATTTGAATGTTTGGCATTGCCAGATTCAGTTTCCAATGAGCCAGGAGGGGGAAAAAAATCTTACTAACTGGAATAAAGTTGGGAAGAAAAATGTAAAGCCTCTTCAACCATCTCTCTCATGTCTCTGACTCAATTATTTTTAATAGGAAACTTTTTTATTCCCAATGCATATCAGTGACTCCCAAGAATGGCGATTTGTCTCTCAAACTAGGAGTGTGAATCTAACGAAGGGATGCACATTAATACCTGGATGTTTGCAATACTCAGAGTGTAAACTCAGCTGCTTCCACTGGGCTCCATTAGGAAGCCTATTTCAGTACCCCAATACTCTCAGCAGCAGAATTAGAAAGTTGTTTTGATTTTTTTTAAACCACACACAGGAGCAAATTTCAGCAAGGTGGAAATGGGAATAAAAACCAGTGTTTTGGAATTTTTTTCTTTGCAGATAGTCATCAAATGAGGTACAATATTTGCTAACAGAGGGTAATTTGAATTATCCACGGATAGTTCAAAAACACACAGAGTTCATTACCCAGATATCTCTATTTAAAATAGATTTGCTTTTGTTCATCAGTGCAGTGCACATGGCTGGGAAATGGCAAAGTGCCAGAATGAAACTGCTCCTAATTTTCAGAGGAGGCCACCAGCTAATTACACAGACTGCAGGTGTGAAGAGAGAAGCTCAAAGTAATCAATAGCAGTAATTAATCTGCTAGACTGGAGCTAAAGAGCTAACAGCTGGACATCAGAAATGGACACATGCAACAAGATCAGCAATAATTACCTCTTTAAATATTGAATTTCCATAGCAACAATTAAGCATATAAATAAAGGCTGGAAACCAAGGCTTTGAGGCATGACATTGCATGGCAAGCACAACATTCCCCAAATCAACCCTTTTAATAAAACACCAACAATATGCTTGGGCTGGGCTGACCGATTTCCAGGGTTGGAAAAAGCTGAATGTAGCTTGTCTTACCTCTGCTTTCCTGGCTTCCAGTCATTGGCTATCCCATCCCCAAGACACAAAGACGGACCTAGACGTTTGCTTTGGGCAAGATAACAATACCTTCCCTAGTACAGCTGAGCTACCGGCTATAAGACACTTTTCCTCTCAACTGGAAAATACATTCCTTTCCTAAGAATCATAAAATCGATAAGCAAAATTCCTAATTAAGGTTCTGGAAACACTAATCTTGAAAAAAGCAATTGGGCAGTATTTTGAGAGTCTCTTCAAGACCAATATGACACGCAAGAGACTCATACGTTGAGGTTTCTATAACATTTTTTGCTTTGTGAAAAGAACTTAAAAAAACTTTTTTATTGTATTTTTTTTCTATTTTACTTTAAGTTCCAGGACCCATGTGCAGAACATGCAGGTTTGTTACATAGGTATACGTGTGCCATGATGGTTTGCTGCACCTACTGACTCATCCTCTAAGTTCCCTCCCCACTTCCCCCATCCCACATCACCCCCGGCCCTGGTGTGTGTTGTTCCCCTCACTGTGTCCATGTGTTCTCATTTCTCAACTCCCACTTATGAGTGAGAACATGCGGTGTTTGGTTTTCTGTTCCTCTGTTAGTTTGCCGAGGATGATGGCTTCCAGCTTCACCCATGTCCCTGCAAAGGACATGATCTCATTCCTTTTTATGCCTGTGTAGTATTCTATAGTGAATATGTACCACATTTTCTTTATCCATTCTATCATTGGTGGGCATCTGGGCATCCATGACTTTGCTATTGTAAACAGTGCCACAATAAACATATGAGTGCATGTGTCTTTATAGCAGAATGATTTATATTCCTCTGAGTATATACCCAGTAATGGGATTGCTGGGTCAAATGTTATTTCTGATTCAGGATCCTTGAGGAATCCCCACACTGTCTTCCACAATGGTTGAACTAATTTACATTCCCACCAACAGTGTAAAAGCATTCCTATTTCTCCACAGCTTCACCAGCATCTACTGTTTCTTGACTTCTTAATAATCACCATTCTGACTGGCATGATATGGTATCTCATTGTGGTTTTGATTTCCATTTCTCTAATTATCAGTGATGTTGGGCTCTTTTCATGTTTGTATAAATGTCTTCTTTTGAGAAGTGTCTGTTCATATCCTTTGCCCACTTTTTGATGGAGTTGTTTCTTGTAAATTTAAGTTCCTTGCAAAATTCTGCACATAAAACCTTTGTCAAATGGGTACATTGCAAAAATTTTCTCCCATTCTGTAGGTTACCTGTTCACTCTGATGATAGTTTCTTTTGCTGTGAAGAAGCTCTTTATTTTAATTAGATCCCATTTGTCAATTTTGACTTTTGCTGTAATTGCTTTTGGCATTTTCATCATGAAGTCTTTGCCCATGCCTATGCCCTGATGCTACTGCCTAGGTTTTCTTGTAGGGTTTTTACGGTTTGAGGTTTTACATTTAAGTCTTTAATCCATCTTGAGTTAATTTTTGTATAAGATGTAAGGAAGGGGTCCAGTTTCAGCTTTCTACATATGGCTAGCCAGTTTTCCAAAAACCATTTATTGAATAGAAGATCCTTTCCTCATTGCTTGTTTTTGTAGGTTTGTTGAAGATCAGATGATTGTAGATGTGTGGTGTTATTTCTGAGGTCTATGTTCTCTTCCATTGGTCTATATGTCTATTTTGGTACCAGTACCATGCTGTTTTGGTTACTGTAGCCTTGCAGTATAGTTCAAGGTCAGGTAGCGTGATGCCTCCAGCTTTGTTCCTTTTGCCTAGGATTCTCTAGGCTATACGAGGTCTTTGATTTCATATGAAATTTAAAATAGTTTTTTTCTAATTGTGTGAAAAATGTCAATGATAGTTTGATGGGAACAGCATTTAATCTATAAATTAAAATTGAGCAGTATGGCCATTTTCATGATATTGATTCTTCCCATCCATAAGGATGAAATGTTTTTCCATTTGTTTGTGTTCTGTCTTATTTCCTTCAGCAGTGGTTTGTAGTTCTCCTTGAAGAAGTCCTTCACATCTCGTTAGCTGTATTCTTAGGTATTTTATTCTCTTTGTAGCAATTGTGAATGGGAGTTCATTCATGATTTTGCTCTCTGCTTGTCTATTGTTGGTGTAAAGGGATACTTGTGATTTTTGCACATTGATTTTGTATCCTGAGAATTTGCTGAAGTTGTTTATCAGCTTAAGGAGTTTTGGGGCTGAGAAGATGGACTTTTCTAAATATAAAATCATGTCATCTGCAAACAGAGACAATTTGACTTTCTGTCTTCCTATCTGAATACCCTTTATTTCTTTCTCTTGCGTGACAGACCTGTTCAGAACTTCCAATACTATGTTGAATAGGAGTGGTAAGACAGAGCATCCTTGTCTTGTACAAGTTTTCAAAGGGAATGCTTCCAGCTTTTGCCCATTCAATATGATATTGGCTGTGGGTTTGTCATAAATAGTTCTTATTATTTTGAGATATGTTCAATCAATACCTAGTTTATTGAGTTTTTAGCATAAAGGGATACTGAATTTTATCAAAGGCCTTTTCTGCATTTATTGAGATAGTCATGTGGCTTTTGTCTTTGGTTCTGTTTATGTGATGGATTACATTTGTTGATTTGCTAATGTTGAACCGGCCTTGCATCCCAGGGATGACATCAACTTCATCATGGTGGATAAGATTTTGATGTGCTGCTGGATTCGGTTTGCCAGTATTTTATTGAGGACTTTTGCATCGATGTTCATCAGGGATATTGGCCTGAAGTTTTTTGTGGTGGTTGTTGTGTCTCTGTCCGGTTTTCATATCAGGATGATGCTGGCTTCATAAAATGAGTTATGAAGCAGTCCCTCATTTTCAATTGTTTGGAATAGTTTCAGAATGAATAATACTAGCTCCTCTTTGTACCTCTAGTAGAATTTGGCTGTGAATCCATCTAGCCCTGGGCTTTTTTTGGTTGGTAAGCTATTAATTACTGTCTCAATTTCAGAACTTGTTATTGATCTATTCAGGTATTTGAGTTCTTCCTGGTTTAGTCTTGGGAGGTTGTATGTGTCCAGGAATTTATCCATTTCTTCTAGATTTTCTAGTTTATTTGCATAGAAGTGTTTATAGCATTCTCTGATGGTAGTTTCTGTTTCTTTGGGGTCACTGGTGATATCTCCTTTATCATTTTTTATTGTGTCTATTTGATTCTTCTCTCTTTTCTTCTTTATTACTCTAGCTAATGGCCTATCTATTTTGCTAAGTTTTTTCAACAAATCAGCTCCTAGTTTTTTGTGTCTCTATCTTCTTCAATTCTGCTCTGATCTTAGTAATTTCTTATCTTCTGCTACCTTTTGGATTAGTTTGCTCTTGCCTCTGTAGCTCTTTTAACTGTGATGTTAGGGTGTTGATTTGAGATCTTACTAGCTTTCTGATGTGGGCATTTAGTGCTATAAATTTCCCTCTTAACACTGCTTTAGCTGTGTCCCAGAGATTCTAGTATGTTGTCTCTTTGTTCTCATTGGTTTCAAAGAACTTCTTGATTTCTGCCTTAATCTCATTATTTACCCAGGAGTCATTGAGGAGCAGGTTGTTAAATTTCTATGCAATTGTGTGATTTTGAGTGAGTTTCTTAATCCTGTGTTCTAATTTGATTACACTGTGGTCTGAGAGACTGTTATTATTTCGGTTCTTTTGCATTTGTTGAGGAGTGTTTTCCTTGCAATTACGTGGTCAATTTTAGAATAAGTGTCATGTGGCACTGAGAAAAATGTATATAATGTTGATTTGGGGTGGAGAGTTCTGTAGATGTCTACTAGGTCCACTTGACCCAGAGCTGAGTTCAAGTCCTGAATACCCTTGTTAATTTTCTGTCTTGCTGATCTAATATTGAGAGTGGGGTGTTAAAATCTCCCACTATTATTGTGTGGGAGTCTAAGTCTCTTTGTGGGTCTCTAAGAACTTGTTTTATGAATCTGGGTACTTTTGTATTGGGTGCGTATATATTTAGAATAGTTAGCTGTTCTTGTTTAATTGTTCCCTTTACCATTATGTAATGCTGTTCTGTCTTTTTTGATCTTTGTTGGTTTAAAGTCTGTTTTTCCAGAGACTAGGATTGCAACCCCTGCTTTTTTTTTTTCCCACTTTCCATTTGCTTGGTAGATTTTCCTCCATCCCTTTATTTTGATCCTATATGTGTCTTTGCACATGAGATGGGTCTCCTGAATACAGCGCACCAATGGGTCGTGACTCTTTATCCAGTTTGCCAGTCCTTGTCTTTTAATTGGGGCATTTAGCCCATTTACATTTAAGGTTAGTATTTTTGTGTGTAAATCTGATCCTGTCATCATGATGCTATCTGGTTATTTTGCATACTAGTTGATGCAGTTTCTTCAGTGTCATTGGTCTTTACATTTTGGTGTGTTTTTGCTGTGGCTGGCCTGGTTTTTCCTTTCCATATTGAGTGCTTCCATCAGAAGCTCTTGCAAGGCAGGCCTGGTGGTGGCAAAATCCCTCAGCATTTGCTTGTCTGGAAAGGATTTTATTTCTCCTTCATTTATGGAGCTTAGTTTGGCTGGATATGAAATTCTGGTTGAAAATTCTCTTCTTTAAGAATGTTGAATATTAGCCCCCAATCTCTTCTGGCTTGGATAGTTTCTGCTGAGAGGTCTGTTGTTAGTCTGATGGGCTTTCCTTTGTTGGTGACCTGGCCTTTCTCTCTCGCTGCTCTTCACATTTTTTCCTTCATTTTGACCCTGGAGAATCTGATGATTATGTGTCTTGGGGTTGATCTTCTCATGAATTATCTTAGTGATGTTCTCTGTGTTTCCTGATTTGCATGTTGGCCTGTCTTGCTAGGTTGGGGACGTTCTCCTGGATAATATCCTGAAGTTTGTTTTCCAACTTGTTTCCATTCTCCCTGTTTCCTTCAAGTAGGTCAATTGTAGGTTCAATCTTTTTACCAAGTCCCATATTTCTTGAAGGCTTTATTCATTCCTTTTCATTGTTTTTTCTCTAATCTTGTCTGCATGCCTTATTTCAGCAAGATTGTCTTCAAACTCTGATATCCTTTCCTCTGCTTGGTCGATTCAGCTATTGATACTTGGTTATGCTTCATGAAGTTCTCATGTTGTGTTTTCAGCTCCATCAGGTCATTTATCTTTCTCTCTAAACTGGTTATTCTAGTCAGCAGCTCTTCTAACATTTTACCAAGGTTCTTAGCTTCTTTTCACTGGGTTTAGAACATGCTCCTTTAGCTCAGTGGAGCTTTTTATTACCCATCTTCGGAAGCCTACTTCTGTCAATTCATTCATCTCATCCTCCATTCAGTTCTGCGCCCTTGCTGGAGAGGTGTTGCAGTCATTTGGAGAACAAGAGGCACTCTGGCCTTTTGAGTTTTCACATTTTTTTTGTTGATTCTTTCTCATCTTCATGAGGCTATCTAGTCTTGATCTTTGAGGCTGCTGACCCTTGGATGGGGTTTTTGTGGAGAATTTTTGTTGTTGATGATGCTATTGTTGTTGCTGTTTGTTTGTTTATTTTTTCTTTCAATGATCTGGTCCCTCTTCTGTAGGACTGTGGCGGTTTGCCAGAGGTTCACTTCAGGCCCTGTTTATCTGGTTTGTTCTCCTGCCTGGAGATGTCACTCAAGAGGCTGGAGAGCAGCAAAGATGGGTGCCTGCTCCTTCTCCTGGGATCTCTGAACTTGAGGGGCACCAACCTGATGCCAGTAGTATCACTCCTGTATAGGGTGTCTGACAACCCCTGTTGGAGGGTCTCACCAGTTGGATTGCATGGGAAACAGGACCCATTTAACAAAGCACTTTGACTGTCCCTTGGTGGAGGGGGTGTGCTTTGCTGGGGGAAACCCACTCTTCTGGGCTGCCCGGATTCCTCAGAACTACCAGGAGGAAAGGCTAAGTCTACTGCTCCACAGAGACTGCGGCCACCCCTACCCCTAGGGGTTCAGGCCCAGGGAGATCCAGATTCTGTCCCTGAGCCTCTGACTAGAGTTGTTGGAGTTCCTGCAGGGAAGCCGCATCCAGTGAGGAAGGATGTGTCAGGGTCAGGCTTGAAGAGGTGCTCTGGCCGTAGTCTGCCGCAGCCAGTGTGTTGGGCTGTGGGGGACACCTCTTGGGGACCAAGCTGCCCAGTCTCCCTGGCTCCAGGAGAGGAAAAGCACAGCCTGGTGGATGGATGCCGCCCTTCCCCTGCCCGGGGAGCTTGGCGTGTTAGGCAATTATGAGTCCCAGTGCTGGCTGCTGCCCTTCCCCCAAAGAGCTCAAATGGTCTAGGCAGCAGGTAGCCACAGCTGTGGTGCCAGTTACCCCTCCCCCGGGAGCTTGGCAGGCTTAAGCGTATTCCAGCTGAGAGGCTGTTAAGAATCTGCCCGGCTCCAGGGTTGGGACCCTAGGTCCTGGTGGCGTGGGTTTGCGAGTAGGATCTTCCGATCTATGAGTTGCACAGTTCTGTGGAAAAACCACGGTTCCCCTGGCCAGGTAGCATGCTCGCTCACCACCTCCCTTAGCTAGAGGGTGGGGGCTCCCCTGCCCTGTGCGGCTCTGAGGTGGGCCATCACACCACACTGCTCTTCCTTCCTCTCCGTGGGTCACGCCAGCCGCCTAGTCAGTTCTGATGAGAGAACCTGGATGCCCTGGTTGCTGGTGAAGGATTCACATGCTAACTATGGTTCTTTTCAATGGGAGCCTCTGATCACCACTGTTTGTAGTCAGCCATCTTGGCCCCACCCAAGAAAACGTTTTTGTTATTGGATTTCATATTATTTTGAGGTGACAGGAAAGGTGAAAGTTTACTGCTATTGAATGTGTACTAAGTAGCTGCCACATTGTATATTCTTCATTCATTAGAGTCTAACAATATTATTTATTTTGTTTGATGAAGTGAAATAGCAAATGTAGACTACAGACTTGCCAGAACACCACAGTCACTAGATGAGAAATAGGATGGCCATAATTTGAACCTCATTTGAGGAATGTTTAAGATATTTCAGCCACATGCTCAGAAGTCTTTGAGAAGGGGATCTGCTCTCTAAAACACCACGAATTATTTGCCATGACTTGAAATGAAATTTAAGTATGCTCTTTATGTCCTACCATTGTTACCAAAAATCAGTGATGGGTTAGATTACTCAATCGTTATTTGTTTGATTTTCTTTCATTTTAACTGTATTGGGTTTGATTTCAGTTTCCAACTTCTATG